>NW_008236932.1:375260-376970 GCF_000691975.1 Corvus brachyrhynchos | reverse complement strand
GGCAGACAATCCCACCTCAGCCAGGCCAGGACTGTTGTGTTCAGTCTCTGTCTTCGGCGATGATCGTGAGGCAGATGAGGGATTTTCGGACCGTCTCTTACAAATGTATAAGTAAGCAAAGTGTATAAGTAGGGTATGATGTCAAAGTTGTGAGATATGTGAGTGGAGTGTGTTTTAAACAATAAGAATCTTCTGCGTAATCATATTGATTCATTGATCAGAAGGCATGAGTTCCCACATGGCTGCATGACCAGAACAAAGCAGAACAGTAAATCTCTAAACCCTCTACTTGTGGAGGAATAATGAAGAAATTGCTCTGAGTTATGTTACTGGCTCAGGTTCAACTGCCAAGAATGAATTGGGAAGGTGTTCATTTTACAACAAGTAAAGGAAATTAAAGAAGAAATCTGCTAAAACCAAGAAGGAAATAATATATGCTCTCTGCTAATCTGATTTGACAAATTGTATACAGGCACACCAGCTGGAGAGGAAAGAAATTGCACAAAAATTCAGCTACTAACATTGAAGTCCAAGTTGTAGACAAGGTCAAGAAAGGTAACCCAAAAAGGGATATTGATGGCCCAGCCTCTCTCAGCTACTGTTTGAAAATTCTTTTTAAAGGGTTTTGTACTACTTTGTAGTCCTGTTCATTCATTCTTCTTTTAATTCAGTGTTTAATAAGTAGACGGGTCAGAAAAATTGCCTAGTAATTCTCAGAATGTTGGGGCAATCTGCCACTTTACATCCACAGCAGTATTGTTGACACCCATGTACATTTTCCCACATACGCACATAATGGACAGAAATGGAATTAACTTAAACTGATGAAATTCCACTGACTCTATTGAACTTAACTGGCTTGGGCCCTCTTGTGACACTTATAGCTGGGCCTGGCACAACAAGTATATACTGTGTTGTATATGTAGGATATAATCCTGTCTCTTGATAGAACTGAGCAGAAAATGTAAAGCTTAAAAGAGGATTTTCAGCCTATTCTCATGTTCTGAAGGTGAAAAATCACTAACGTCTGCCATATACCCAATGAAAAAACCTGGCTATCAGTAGGCTATATTTTATCTCCCCTAAACAGGACCTTATGAATTCCAACAGAACAGAGAATTATGTTGATTCCCCCACTATTTAACTTTCTAAACATAAAAAGTCCTGGTGCTAGTACAGATATACCAATTGTTTATTCCAGTGACATGTTTGAGATGCCAGACTTCAGTGTAACAGATTTGCAAGCAGTGATCTAGTTGTTCTTCTCCCTCTACCAACTCTGAGGACATACCCAGAGTACAGAGGAAAAACTTACCTTCTATTCTTTATTCTAGAAGTTATTTTACTTTTTCCAGCTACTAAAATCTGCAAAGATATGTTGGTTATATTTTTTAAAAGTAATCTTGCTTCTCACTAAAATGTAAAGATTGCATGTAGACATGCGCATATCCTACTTCAGGCAATGCCAGAGCTAGGCTTATTATTCATTTTCCATGAAAGATAAAGCCATAAATAATGCAATACCAGAGACTTGATCAGAATAGCTTTAAATAATGCAAAGTGACAAGAGTATGTATCTCATTGCATACATTATCACTACAAGGTAAACAGTGGCTAAACCTTGGCTAAAATCAGTGACTGGCTGTTTCATTTCAACCTTGGGGCAGAGGATATTTCCCGGCTCACTTTTAAAGCTATGCTTCCAAAATA
>NW_008236932.1:336241-375218 GCF_000691975.1 Corvus brachyrhynchos | reverse complement strand
CTTCATCAATAAAATACAAAATCTGACCAGTTATCAATTTCACAGAGGAGCGATAGCTATACTCACAGGTCATTAGAGGCAAGCACAATTTCTGACTTAGCACATTGCCAAGAACATCAAACTAGGACATCAATTGATAAAGCATTACTGAAAAACAAAGAATAATAATAACTATATTTAGTATCTAGAATTATTTCCATGCAGAGGTCACATTTTCTTTGTATCATTCTGAATAAATGCATGCATACAAGCACAACTGACACCTGATTTTAAGAGAAAACTCATGTTTTTTTCCCAGAACAGATATTTTCTAGAGCAATCCATGGCTATAAATTCTTTATCACAAAGTTATCAGAGTCTGCTAATATTTTCCATCCCAAAAAATATCTGGTCAAGGAACTTCTAGCTTTGCATTTGCATCTTTCATACTGCCAGAGCAATTAGTGCAGCTTTGTGCTGATCAGCAATGTTCTAGGTGAAAAAGCTGACATTTCACTGGAGACTTCTGGTGACATAACAAAATTCAAGGCAGTCATTTGATGAGAGAACATCTCTACATTTCCTTCCACTCAACTGTCAATTAAAACATGGTTTTACTGCATAACTGGCACCAAATTCATAACAAAAGAACTGTCTAACTTCAGAGTCACTGTATAAGAAAAATTACTGTGTGACACCTTGACAAAAGAGACATTCTAGTACCTTCGTACCATTATCTCCAATATCAAACTGCACAATACTGCCATAAAGGTGCTAACATTAGCAAAAAACCCAAAGAGCTGCTGGCTGCTTAGTTTTGATATGATCCTAGTGCTCAATAAACATAAACAGGCTTAAATAGAGCTTGGAAGACCACAATCAAGACTTGACTTCCTCACAAGAAACAGCCAGGATGGGAAATTTGAAGACTAATCTTACCCCCAGTTAAATGTCTTGTGTCACTCTCCTCTGGGTTAGGAATGCCTTGGTAAATTCAGGAATGGCTTTGACCTTGGTTTGACACTTGGGTTGAATGTGTGGAGAGTTGATTCCCATTTTCCTAGGCTGAAAATCGTCTCTGACCACCTCATCATGAATGCCAAAAATTTTGTCCTATCAGTTCATCTTCCCTAGGGAATTTCAGAAAGGCATTGACCAAAAATAAGGATTTCCTGAAGTATATCTCATTTTTAGCTGTTTTCTCTTGTACAAACACACAGAAAGCATTAGTTCCTTCTCTCAAAAAAAAAAAAAAACAAGCTACCATGATAATGACATTTACATGGAAGGAAAACCAGTGGTTAAGAGAGTGTACTTAGCCTGAAATGAGAGTATGCTCCAACAATACACATCTGAAAAATTATGCGTAGGAAAAAAAAATCTAAAACTAACCTAATGCATGAATAGACAAAGAATTTGGTTAATTTGGCACTCTGCTACTCTGGTGAAAGGTCTCTAGTGAAAACCTAGTCAGCAGAGAAAATCATTGCCTAAAAACATGAAGATTTTGATCTAAATGATAACAAGGAACATCTAGATTCATTATTCATTTCAGTTCAAAATCTAAAGTCTTTATTCCAAGAGATGAGCTCTTGACAACCACAAAAGGATGAGACCTGTGAACTTTATTCTTTACGAATAAGAATACCACTTTCATTACAAGTCAATAAATGTATTATGCAAGATGAACTTTGCATATGCCTAATAGTAGAACTTAGAATTCTAAACTAAATACGTGTGAACAAAGAAGTCTTTCAGTATGCAATGCCGTGAGTTGGTTAATCCAACCTCAGTTTCAAAAAGGAGAAAAGGGTTTCTGGATAATAATGCACTGGTGCTTTCTAATAAGAAGCCCAAATGAGTGTAAAAGTTGCCTTTAAAATGCATGAACATCTGGACCCTGCTAAATGAAAACAATGTTACATAAACAAAAAATTAAAGTTTTGTTTCTGTGTCTCATGTCTTTACTACAGAGAAATCAATTTTCTTGACACAAGTACATTGATGTAATTGATAAAAGGTTTAGCTGGCATATTTCTCCATATGTGTAACTTGGAACTGATGCAGTTTTGCTACAATAAAACAATAAAATCTAGGTTCTGCCAGAATTTTAGTGGGTTGGCAAGTTCTAGGGCTCTCTGCAGAGTTCCTTTCCTCAATCTCTGTATATTGGTGAGCCAAAAATTCACATACTAATATAAAGCGTTCCTTCTATGACAGCTACAACAGCAGGCAGAATTCACAATCTCCAGCAAAGAACTAGAGAGCATTCTAATCTCATGTCTGATGCATTAAGACCAATGGGTGCAAGTAGAAATCATCATTCAGTTAATTTCTCATACCATTTAGAAAAATATTAAAGATAATTCATGAACTGAAACAAAACACTTCAATTCCTGCAGGCAGATTCCAAGTCTGCTACATGCACACTATGATCATATCAAAATAGCAGGCTGTCTTCTATACCAGCACCAGTTCCTTAACTTCCCTGGAGCCACAGAGCTCCACACGTGCCTCTTTCGGAGCAGTCAGCTCATATTTGGCCTTCTTGCCATCTGCCAGTTACCACCTGACCATTGCCACTTTCAGCATGTATGGCCATTTTGCTTTTACTGTTCCATAAACTCAGTTAATTGTGTAACACTGTGGTGATAATCATTAACAAAGGCAGGAAAACAAGTAAAGACAAACTTGAACACTACAATAGATGAGGTAGATGTTGTGCAGGTCATTATTAGTGCACATTTTCTGTGACTAAATCCAGTACAGACTGTAAAAATGCCAGACAGTCTACCACTGCTGACTAAGCACTCCTCACAGAAAAAGCACTGAAAAAACCCCAACCCAGCATCCTAGAATTCATTGAAAAATGTTGACTTGTGCTCTCAGGTCACTATGGAACCATGAAAGTTGGGTACTGTTTTCCAGCACCTTCTCTCTTTTTGTCCTTCACATTGTCACACCAACTTCTCAGTGTCTTGCCTCAAGCATAGTTTGGGAGACCCCATGCTCAAGGCAGCTGAGCACCAGCCACCAGGCAGATCACAGCTGTGTGGAGGAGGGATGTTGAGCAAATTCATAACATGAATAGTAAGAATCTACTAATGAAACTTTTGCCTAGGTGTCTGTGTTCTGTCAGACTTATTCAGACTCAATTAAAAAAGAAGAGCTCAACATTTCTACTGTGGTAAACTGTGTCCTTACTACCCATTCACTTCAGCCGCAGAGGGTGCAATACATTTGCCTGTTCAGAGGTTAATCAAATAGGGTGCCCCTCTGATTGAATTTACTAGATTGCACAGCTCCCTAGAAAGCATCTCTGCTAGTCTTCATTAAAAAAAAAATTATATCTATATAGTTTGCCTGTTTGTGTTTTGAATTGAAGATCACTTGCAACTCCGCTAGTTTCTGTCAGTCACAGAATGAACCAATAACAAAAGTGTTGTTAAAAACAGTGATAATCTCTTAGTTTTGAAAATCCCAATAAGGTAACAGCATTGTGGTGATGAAAACACACAGTTATTTAAATACTTTAATCTGCCTTAGTTTTAAAGAAAATTATTAATACTAATTGAACTGTCACAGCAAGTCCAGTGGAGAGCTACAAATTTGGTAAGGGGACTGAAGCACATCCCCTACAAAACCAGCCTGAGAAAGGTGGGGCTGCTCAGCCTGGAGAAGGGAAGGTTGCATGGAGACCTCATGGCCTTGCAGGGCCTGCAGGGAAGCTGGAGAGGGACTCTTGTTCAGGAACTGTAGTGACAGGATAAGGAGTAATGGGTACAAACTGAAAGAGGGGAAACCTAGGTTAGATATTAGGAAGCAATTCTTTACTGTAAGGGTGGTGAGACACTGGCACAGGTTGCCCAAACTGTGGACACCCCAACCCTGTCAGTGTTCAAAGTCAGGTGGAGTAACCTGGTCTAATGGGAGGTGTCTCTTCCCGGAGTTTTGGAACTAGATGATCTTTAAGGTCTCTTCCAACCCAAAACATTAGATGATTCTATGATTCTAATATCTATTTCAAGAAATTTATATAACTTCTCAAAAGGAGTAAGTAAGTCAGGTTCAGCAAAACACGTTGACAAGGCAGTCAGCTAAGGATGAGTCAAATATCTACTAGTCATATTTGTACCATGTGACATTCCTGAGACCACAACAGCTGCCAAAAATGTATTGTGCTTTGTACCAAATCTACTTCCCCATACAGACAACCACAATGTGTTCAGAAGCTAACATGATGCTGAAGACAATGTCAAATGTAATAAACTTCTACTTGCCTAGCAAATTAAGCAAAATTTCTTTTAATTCTCAAATAGTAGAATGCACACTCATGGTTAGAAAAGGTTTTCTCTCCTGTGAATCAAGAAACAGAACACCTAAGAACAAAATAAAATGTAGCACCTACTTGAAGTTAATAAAATCCTTTTTAATTACACTACATTGATTTTGATACTGTTATTTATGTGGAATCAATATTAAGCATAGAGAAGAATGTTTAAGACAATAAGATTTTAAAATAAAGAGTGCCTTCTTCTGAATCGTGATATTCGTATAAAATTTAAAAATTAACTTTTTCTAAGTATTTAATGGAAGCTGAACCACATTTTAGTTTTCATTGTGGCCTATGAATTTAAGTATCCATTTTCCTGGGATACTTACACAGGGATTTCAACATGTAGGAAGGTGTAGTTTTCTGGTTGTCACTCAAAAGCAAATGCTGTGCAATTCATATCCCAGCATGTATTCTGGATAATCTGCTTGTACCCGAAGGAGCCCACTGTAGCTCCAAGAGCATCTCCCTACCCGTCCCTCCACTGCAGTTCAGCTCTGCTTCACTGTTACTGGCTGGGGGAGGGAGACAGGAAAGAGATCCACATCTTCTGTCAAATCTCAGCCCCTTTCCCCCGTAACATTGCCAAGGGTTGGCTCAGCAGGTATTTCTGGCCTGCCCATAGTGCAGTCTAGAGAGGTAAATAGCCTCCTTCATCTTGAGAGAGGCAGTGAAATAAAGAATACCACTGCACATTATTTTTCTAGAGCCCAGGCTAACTTTCATTGCAACAGAGCAAAATAAAAATCTTCTAGGAAAAGATTACATTAGAAAATGGGGGGGAAAGACATCTGCCTGAGATTTTATACCCTCCTTCTTTGGTTCTATGTCATCCATCATATTCTAATTTTGTTTTCCTTATCCAGTACTGCTATTGTAAAGATGAGCCCCACAGCAAAGAAAATTACCTCCACTGTTTTCTTAGACAATAGAAGAGAGTTAAAGGAACTGCACTGGAGCAGAGTAAAGACCCACCTAGCCTCTTTTAAAAAGTGGATGGATTAAGAAAGTTACTAGACTAGCACAAGTTTATTTCTCCCAGGCACTAGTCCTTTGAAGTCTTTTGACTTCCTGACCCAACATTCAGGCAACATTGTCTTTATAGCTCTCAAAGGACTAACCAATAAGCATAAGGGGATTCTGCCTTTATAAATCAGCATGTCACAGCATCCTGATCAGGCAGAATACCTGGAAAATTTATTCTCGCAGAGTATCCTAGGATTTCTCAATATTTCACTTTCTTTTCTCGATGTTATTTTTTAATAATTTCTATTGAACAGTTTAATTTTGCATCTGCATAAAAAATGAGCCACTAGCAACACATGACAAAAAAAATGGCTGCAAATTCAGTGCCAACTGATCACGTTGTGGTAAGTTGGTCCCAGATAGCAGCCAGGCGCCCACACAGCCTACAGAGCCTCTTACTCACTCCCCACAAGTAGAAAAGGACAAAAATAGTGAGAACAAGAGCAAAAAAATCTTGTCATCACAGACAAACAGACTCAACACTGGGAATTTAACTTAGTATAAAACATTAATTACTGAATTGAGGATTGCAAAACAAAAAAAGAAACAATTAAACACCTCTCATTATCCCCGCAAGTTATGCTCAGTCCCTTCCATGAGGCAACAGACAGTGCTGTAGGTTGGGGTCAGGGCACAGCATGTTCTCTCTGTCACTTGTTTCTCGCTCTTTCCTGCTGCTCCTTCTTCTGTACTTGTTTCCTCTGCTCCAACATGAGACCTCCACAGGCTGCATCCCCATCAGGTGTGCCTTCAGGCTTTACCATGGACCTGTTCTCTGGTCTTGCTCTTCCTTACTCTTGGTTTTTATCATATTTTTGAAATGTAATTTCACAGAGGCACCACACATTTGGCTGAGGGGCTCAGCTGGATCCTGTGGTGGGCTTGCTGTGGGGCCAGCTGGAACCATCTGTGCCAGAAAAATGCAATGTCCCTGAGGAAAAATATCTAAAAAATAACCACCAACATTTTAAAACTATTGAGTTAGCTACCAATACAGAAATAAAGCTGATAAAGATAAAGGCTACAATGGACTATAAGTGTATTTGATTTATTAAAAAATATAGATCGTGGAGTTGCCACAATCTATATTTTCAGTAATTTTGCCTCATATTTTTATAGTAAATTTTATTTAATTCTTGAAATCACAGAACTGTTGAGGTTGGAAGGGGCCTCTGGAGGTCATGTGGTCCAACTTGCCTGCTCAAGCAGGATCCCCTGGAGCAGGTTGCCCAGAACCATGTACAGACATCTTTTAAGTGACTCCAAGGATAGAGACCCCACAGCCTATTAGGGCATCCATACTGGTGCCCAGTATTTGAGATTATTTAGAGATATTAATTTTGTTCTCCACACTTATAATATTTCCTCTTTCAAAAAATTCTAGAATTTTAAAAAAATAATAATTAATTTAATTAATTTAACTAATGTGATTTATTTCTATTCATTGTGTCTGCAGTAGCAATATTTTCAGCTCTGTAACTCAGAACCTGACATTCCGTGGGCCAACAATAAATCTACACTTCTAACCACTTGGTTTTCTTTCAGCTCTCATTCCACCAATTGACCTGAAATGACACTGTTAATTTTCTCTTTTATCATTTCTTCTCCTCTTTGCCTTTGTTTTGTGAGTTCTTTTACTCAGAGTTCGAATTAAAATACAGGAGTCTGGGAGTTTATCTATCAGACTTAGATGTTTATTATATCTTATCTATAATGCAGCTGCACAGAGTGTGCCTCTAAGTTAACAAGGTGAAAATGGCCCTGAGTTCTAACTTCCAAGGTCTTTTAAGGTCCACATCACCCAATTATGGATTGCCAACTAATTTGTTTTACTTATAATCCAATAACTAATTATTTGTGATCCGCACTGCGGGAACACCCAGATTTGTGAAGAAGAAGGAGAGAAGAAGAACAAATCCACACCCAAAAATCCTCCATACTGTTCCACACATCTATATATTATTATATCCTAAAAACCTAAATTCTCTAAACCCAGGGTTCCAAAATGACACCTTTCCTTTTTTTTGCTTTATACAGCATGTCTTCACATCAGGTCTATTTGAAGTGCTCAGTCCTCTACAAGGAGTGTACTAGCAAACTCTTTTGAAGAAGTGTATCATGTTTTTAAACTTTCAGTAGACCAGTATGTGACACTTCTAACCTTTGCAAGCCTCTGAAGAATCAGGTGCAACGACATATCCTGTGGTCCTGCTTGGCATGCAACATTCTGACTGGCAGCACAATGTCAGCTACTTCTATGCATCTTGGATTTGTATCAGTAGCTGTTCATGAACACCACTAATTCTTTTTGACTTTTTAATTTACTTCCTCATGGCTGGCTCCCTGGAAACTATATGTATTTTTAATTCAAGTATTTCAAAAGGATTTACAGCCACAAGTTTAGCATGATAAACTTTATACTGGCATACCACAGTATCCTAACTGTGTTACATTAGGAATCAGGAGAAACATTTCCTATATTATAAACATATTTTCAATATCCAGTGGATAGGATGACTTGGCAATGTTAGCTAGAAAAAACAGACAGAAGGCAATGTAATTTATTGTGGCTTCCACTGGTGAAAAAAAGGAAAGTCTTCTGAACAGAGCATATATTAATTTTACACAATAGGGTCTGTCTATCTCATAAAGTCACTAAAAGAAACATATTGAAACACAATGGTACCTTGATACTATGTCAAACAAATTTGAATATGTTTCCCAGTCTTTTCTCCAATTGTAGTATAAAAACAAGTATTTATTGAGGTCATGTCTTTGTTTAGGGAATCCGTTGAGAGATAAATCACGCTTAGTTAATTCAGCCTTGGACAGGATTTTTTTTTCCAGTATGGTGGCATTTAAGCTAAAAAGTCTTTATATCAAAAGTTCTGAACCTTGTCACTAACTTCATATTCTTGTGTCAGGCTAAGAGTCCCAGGTAATCCTCATCAAACTTATGGAAACTTTCTCACTAATACAATGATTTTCTCTTCCCCATAGCCACATATTGTAAATTATGCAAATGAACAAAAAGAAAACAGCAGTGGATTAAATGACAGCATCCTTCACAGCAATCAGCCATATAATAGCACAGCTTTTTAGGCATGGAAATTGAAAACGTACAAAACACAAAAGACTAATGATAAAGAAACAAAAATAAACAAAATTGCATAAACACACATTTCATCAAAATATTTCCACAAATTCTGGTGTATATATGTGATGCTAGCTATATGGGACTGACTGTCTGATTCCCTACTCTGTACCTATAAAGATGTGACAAGAAAAAAACAAACTTTATGACTTGATATTTCTTTCTTGGATCTTTTAAATTCATTTCATCATACTAGCACTCACTTTCATCAATTCCGATTATTAAACAGACAACATACCAGTATCTGATGCATCATAAATACCTGACCTATTAATAGCTGCTCTAATGTAGGTTGTCTAGGCCTCAGAAAATACAGAACAAATTACTGAAGGCCCATTTTGTGGATTGAAGCTGGGGATCAATATTTTGAAACAAGTCTAATACTCTTCAAAGCCACAAAAAATTGAGAGTCTGACGTGTGTTAGTTGCTTTTGGAGGAATTGGATTGTTGTTACTTAAAAGGTAAATTGGCTTTATCATGACATCTTCACTTGTCAGGATAATCGTGGTATTTCCATGACTCAGTATAGAATCTTTTGATAACAAGTATTGTTACATGCTTTTCCACACACTGACTTCCCAGGGAAACACAGACAATTGTGAGCCTCCTCACCTCAATGATTATTTGTATTTTAAAGTAGAAAACTGAATAGAGTATTATCAACCGCTGCCACATATTCTGGGATATTTTTATACCTTGGACTACCTACTGGATTATTCTAATAATCTCTTATCCTGTACAGCTCAAAGCTGAAGGCAAATTGACTGCATTATCACAGTATTAAGAAGGCTTTGGCACAAAACAACAGGACACATTCAACTTCCTAAGAATGCAGAGCAGTGTATTACCTGTTTTAAATAAAATAACTACTATCTCAAAGATAAGTATTAATCTTAGTGCCAGTTTATCAAAATTCAACACACACAGATAACATTATTGTAGGAAAATTAAAACTAAGTATGGCAAAAAGAAAGGTTAAAAGACAATTTTCTAGTAGTTTCCTTAGAAACATTAAAATACTATATTTAAATTAATGATAAGGCTTTTAAGCGCATATGGGCATTTGAACACTCTTATTGACATGGTTTCCCCTTTTTCTGAAGCAAATTTTCCCAGTCTGGTACATAGTTTAACAAATCTTAGCAGCACTAGACATAGCAAGTCAGTATGTATTCATGGCTTGTAAGATGTCCAGGTAGTGGAATGATAGAATTATTCATCAGGAAAAAAAGTATCATACTTTAAATTACAAAAATACAAAAGTTTTAAATACAAAACTAACAAATTAAAAAATCAAAAATACAAATCAATGCAAAATAATGATTTTAAAATTACCTACTCTTCATCAGAACTTCGATTAGTATACAAATCTCATGTCTTGCAGAGACTGGTTTTGGAAATGATGGCAAATGTATGCATCCTGCTTACTCACTGCAGGGATTATTCAAATAAGAGGGCATCTACAATTTTGAATCATGCAGTTGTCACCATAGTAACATGTCTCTCTTTAAAACAAACATCATTTTTACAGTGTTTACATTTATCAAAAAACCTGATATCTATGAACCTAATCTTACATGACAGCATCTTTTCTCTATCCTCCATATTTGCTATTCAAATCTTTTATTTAACATGGACCCAAAGACTATCTTGATACATATATCTTGCCTATAGCAAGTCCTAGTTACTTTCAGAATATAAAATTTATTCTTGTAGCACTGGGGCCATACTAGATCCTTTTGGGCTACCACATTTGGTCAGCATTTCTCATTACGATTGTTCTGAAGGAAAGTAGCCATTCTTCTCCTCTCCAATAACAAGTCATTACAAGGATGTCTTAAACTGCACCTAATCTGAAGTCCCAAACAGGGTTCTAATCTTCCAGCTAATATATTTTCATGAGTCCCTTTTCATGATGCTTCACCTGTTTTCAAACAAAGCTTTGCTCAGTGAGCCCACCAAAGTAGCCCACAAAACACCTAAATCCAGAGGGCTGATGAAGTCCAGAGTTGAAAAGTAAATCTAAGGAGAATACATCCAAAATGAAATTATTTACTTTTAAAATCACAATCTCCACAATATACATCTTGCACTTGTTGGTTATTTTTTAAAATTACGTAGCTTGTTCCACAAACTCATCAGTCTCCCAAAGTGAGAAATACCTTTCCACATTCTGATTCAGATGTCTTTCCTCTCCCTTAAGTTACAATCTACTCCCACCTTTCAGATACTTTTAGTTTGTCACATTCTTTCATAACCTGATCCAAAGAAGGACCACTCCTTAGCCTTTTTTTTCTTTGTTTTGAATGTTTTTGCTGGTTCATCAGCAGAAAAAATGTCAAAATACATATGTTCTTACCAAGATAAATGATATTCTATTTTAGGTTGTAAAATAAACATTAAATGTCAATCAAAAAGCAAGGACAAGGGGGGAAAAAGTAATTGGAAAAAAATAAAGAGAAATTTTTCATTTTGAAAGTACTAGAACTGTCTTTTTCAGGCAAATAAAGTATAGAGATAGATACACATATTTATATGTGTAATCCACACAATTTAGTTACTACCTACTTTTTTGCATAATTTTCTGAAAGGCTTTAGCCTTTACAACTTCATTTTTCTGTTTCATATCAGCCTTTTTAATTTTAAATGGGGGAAAACTCTTTTTTTCATCAACTGCTTAAATTTTTAATTAGAGTAAATGAAAAAAGGAAATCTTAAACAGTCTGAATAAGCACATCCTCCTTGCTCTCTTACCAGATCAGACATGTCAAACTATCCAGGTTCTAAAGTTCTAAAGCAGCCTGGTAGTTTTTAAATACATTTCCAATTATAACATTTTTGTCCTTCTGAAACTATGTTTACAGTCCATAACATCTCCAAGAAGCAAGCTGGTAAAGCTAGCAAATATGGTCAACAATGATGCAAAATTGGTAAAATATTTATTTTCTTATCACTTTAATATATTTATTGTGGCGTCCTAAAGTTTTACAAATGTTTTCTGAAAATAACTTTACACTTGAAAATCATCTTTTGCTGACATACTGTAAGAAATACAGTCATAAACGTGGGCTAGTGGGTGAAATGTTAAAGAGGAAATAAACCAAATATATTCATAGCACATTTCATCTTCTCAGAGAAAATCAAATTGTCCTGACGAAACATGAAACATGCCAAGAAAGCAAAAGAATTGTTGCATTAACACAGTTCATCAATATCTGGCCTTTCGAGGTCATTACATGAAATGCAATAGAAAGTTAAGGTAATTTTGTAGAACTAAATTCTCCTTTTCCAAAATATGAGCAACTACATACCAGTGATTTACAAATGTTTAATTTCACAGGCTATAAATCTCAGAGTAAATTGCTCTGAATTGCTTTTGACACAAGTACTGAGAAAATACATAATATTGAGTTTTTTGATTACTGATGATGAACTATCTTTAGACCATGAGCAACATTTTATTTGCATCAGTTACACTGAAAGCTTAAATCTACACCAGAAATTGGATGCGAGAGCTGCTCTGATTTCATGAATGTCAATAATTTACAAATACATGACAGAAAGTAATATAAAAAGTTTAAAATTATGATGGTGTTCATCCAAAGATGCATGAAAAGATTAAGAAAACTTTACAGCTATTTATGCTGTCTTTATGTCATTTAAACTGCTTGCATATAATGGAGGTTTACACAGTAAGACATTTAGAAATCTTACAGAACCTTTCTGCAGTTATTTCACTATGTCTCTTAGTCCACTATATCTTAGGTCCATTTGACTAAACCATAAATCCATGGAGCAAAACTAGTTCAGATGACCACTAAGTCATGTCTGCAAGATCCCTGTCTCTTATTATGCTTGCACAGAGAACCTCAGTCTTCTGTTTTCTGTTGGCCTTCCTGTCAATGCTTTAACCTGCATGCAAAAATTGTACTTTACCACATTTTTGTTAATCTGTACCACATGTCAACCTATTACAAGCAATTGCTGTAGTAGATCAACACTTTCGGCACAATATTTTGATGTCCATTTAGACATGAAAAAGTTTCATCACCAACAGTGATTTAGGGTATTGAGATTCCATGAGAGACAAGAGACTTAGAATCTTCAAAGGAAGACAGACACTGAACTTTACAGGAGGTAATTGTCATTGATATTGCCCCAAAGTTCTGTTTCAGACTGTAGGGCTCTGGTAGACCAGAAAGGATGAGAGTAAAGCCTTATGAAAGAGATCTACAAATGTGTTGACAGGATTTTTTAGGTGCTGAATCAGTTAGAAATTATGAGAGTCTTAAGCCTACTGTGGATATACTATCACAGACCTTTCCAAAGGAACAGGCAAGGAATTCCAGGTCTCCTGAAGTGTTTTTGAAATTCCTTTAATTCACTGTGATAGTTCAATACATTTGGCCATCTTCTGGCATTCAAACTATTTGGGAAATTTGACCTGAATTCCCACAACATTTCAGCTACTCTGAAACATCACTTTTTCAAGAGGTAAATGACAAAAAAAAAAAGTATTAATGCATTATCAACTTCACATGCAGAAATATTAACCGTGTAGGCCAGAACAGGAGTAGATGCCTTTCCTTTCATTACCTGATTAGCCACAGAAGAGTGCTAAATGAATCTGAGATGTGTCTTTCCCAGAGGTGTGGTGGATGAACTTTCTGAGAACAGTGTGAGAATGTGGAGAGTGTACTCAAAACCTCCTTATGTTTTGTACTGGATGGATTCTGTACCCCTTCTAATAAATGCAAGGTGTAAAAGCCCCAGTGTTCTTTTTCCAAATGTTTATCTTTGAACACATGTAACCCAAACACATATAACCATGGGTATGCATCACAAGGTAGCCTCAGAAAATTGCTGTGATATAAAGATTATGTCTTAAAAATATGTATGGCTTGCTTCCTTATCAGTCTGCCTGCTCATTAAGTAGCAAAAAATTTTGGGATAAAAAGAGGATGTTTTGATTCAAAAAGTTATTGTCTTATGGAAATATTTGGATTTCATATACCCATGGCCAAAGAGCTTATTTTCCTAAACTTCACCCAATTTATTTTCCTATCTGTGGTTTATTTTTAAATTCAGATTATATTTGAGATTTGAGAAGAAATTTAATATTATTTTTGAATAAATGGAAAATCTGCTGTGAACATTTTTCATAAATGTGTATAAGTAAAAAGAATATATATGCACTGAGCAATACAATTTTGTAAATTTATATCATCTATAGGATCTTGATATTTTAGGGAAAAACAAATCTTATGCTTAGTACAAAAAAGTTGTGAGTCAGATATTAAAGACCAAAACACTTGATAAGTGATATCATAAGGGAATAGATATTTTTTATTTGGTAATAGCTCTGTTAAGTCAACCTGCTAAACTGAGTCCTTGCTAGCATGGGTGTCACTGTCCTATACAGAGCAGGCTGCCTGCTCTCACAACTTGATGGGTCACTCAGCCTGCACAGTGTGACAGTGATTGTGACCGCTGCCCTTAGGGTTACATAACACTTAGGCTTTTGCTCCTGTTTCTCTACTTTATTAGAAATTACCACAAATACTAAGAAAATCACCATTATTCAGTACGATTAATCAAGTGAAAAAAAAAATATATCTCCGTCTATTACAAATTATTGGAGGCACTCAATAATAGAGGAACAATAAATAACAGCAACACTCAATAATAGAATCAACCAGCATACCTATAACAGTACAGGTTACTACAAACTTACCACCATTAAATTTTTATCAATAGTATGAGAGCAGATATAATAAAATACTTTTATGTATGTATATGGTACCAGGCAGAGTAAATAGAATCCAGATGGGGGCCAAAGCATCTCAAAGGGAAGGACAAACCAAACTGATCCCAGAAGTGGACCCAGAGTAAGACAAATAAATAAAATTGTCTTATTTTGAAGTGATCTGAGTCACAGAGCTTGGAGTCAGACAGGTACCATAGCAAGTGCCCAGAATCTCAGAAGAGAAGTCTTGCAGAGAGCTTGGCCTGTTGGAGAGAAGGAAAACTACCTGCACACACTAGGAGAAGTTCTCAGAAAAGCTCTGTTCTGAATAAAAAAGTGGTCATTTTTGTATCATAGAGATATAAGAGGGTTTAGGACACCACCATTTGAAGGCATCCAATAGATGTTGTTAATATAACTTGGAACATCCAATATATAATGATTTTTTTTTTCTAACCTCTTGAACAAGTTTTTTAATTTCCAGACTGTTTTTCTGGTTTTGCGGTTTAGAATAGCCAATGACAGCTACTGATTCTTACTTTCTTAGAGATTTTTACCTTTTCAGGTGATAAGTAGCCATTATGATCCTTATCCATGGCATCTCATAATGTATCCAGTTTCCAGGCAGATAATTGATAGAAACTGACAAACAGGACGAAATCGTTGGTGACGTACAAATGGGTTAGAATCAACCTTAGCTTTCTCACAGCTGTGCTCACTCTGCCTTGCTAGGTAGAGTAAATGCAGCATATCTTGCTTTTGTAACTGAAGTCAGCAGATATGTCACTGAATACGGAAAAGGACACAATTGCTGAATAATAAAATCTCTGTCTATATAATCACTTTTCACAGAAGTGATACATGTTAAGCACAGAAACAGAACTTAAAGGGGTTTCTAGTGAAAGTCAGCCATGAGGGGTGCTGAACTTCAAGAGTGTGTTTGCAAACTCAAAGGCAGTACATACAGGACTCAGGAATAGTCTGGGACTTTTAGATCTGAACCCAAAGCAAAACCTGTCTTTTGATATTTCTCTTTCATCTATGCCTCTTATTTGTGGTTGCTTATATAAATGAGTGCACTAAGTGTTTCTCAGCATGGAAACCTTCCAGGTAGGCCATACAATACAATCCTCCTTCTCCACAGCAAGTTCCCATTACAGAAAATGCAACAGTGGAAAATGAAAAACTGCCTTCTAGAAAAGGACTAACACATAAAGGAGCAACCAGTAAAACTAGAAAAAGTCAGCTTTGCGGAAAGAATGAGACCATATCAGGAAAATGGCCAACAATAAATCAGTAACAGGCACTGCAAATGGAATTAAAAGTGCAGCCCTCTATGCGATCTATCAACAACCAGACAGACAAATTTGGCAGCTTAGACCAGATGACCCATTATAGTCCCTTCCAACCTTACCCGTTCTGTGATTCTGTGATTCGGGAGCTGCTAAGATTCTTGTTTGCAAGCAGGAAAACCAAGCATGGCTTGAGCCCAAAAGAGGTGCTCTGAGTGTAGCAAATAAACAAAAATAAATGACTGTTTAAGATGTGAAAAGTTCATTATTATTGTCCACAAATTACAGACAAGAAGGAAAGCATCTGTTTTCATATAACCTTACCAGAAACTTTTCCTTCTTTTGTAAGTACCGGGGAGGGGGGGGGAATCAATTGAGCATCTGAGGATGTCAAAATGGCTGTAGCTGTTACTAGCACAGCTACATTACTTGCTGATAAAGCCCCTTCGTTGTTGTCATACAAAGGAGAAGGAATAATGAACTGTCTCTTGAAGATGCAAGGAATATCTTGCAGAGCTTCACATCTGACAGCCAGCCTCAGCAGCATGGACAGAACAGCATCTCACCAAATGGCCACTCGCCATGTGAAGGTGCACACAGGAGTGTGTTGTCCCTGCTCTGATCCTTTCCTTCTCTGGAGTTTCCTTCTCTGGAGGAATTCAGGTGGGTTTAGTGTAACATCATTCCCACCAAGTATATGTCCATTGGCAAGGCAGACCAATCTGAGCAGAAAGCACAAAGCTCCAAGAAGAATTTAAAAATTAGTATCATTAGTTGGTGCCTGGCCTCTGGGTTACTGCAAATAATTTGACTGTCTCACAAAACAGCTGCCTGCATTTTCTTTAAACTTCTGTGTATTACACAGTATTTAATTGAAAAAAATCACAAGGATCAACAGAGTTTTAAATATATATACAGATTAATTCCCTTAATACCTAAGTTCCCGTAAATGATTTAGAGAAAAGCAGAATTTAGGAAAGAAAACCAATACTTACTACAGATGACATGGGGTTAGAGACTCAGCAAAATTTTAGTAGAAGTGCTGTAGAAATAAAAATAGAGTTTCTTCCTCTGCAAACCCACCAAGCAAAATATCAATGGAGAAATACCATGCCAATGCAGTTTCCCTCATGTAATTATATATTTCAAGGACATTTTCACTGTCCTAAAATAGCAATTCTTATATTTCCTAAATAAATACTCTTAGGCCATGTGGTCTGATCAAGTCTTCTCTCAGTTTCAAAGAAAACTACTTCTAAAACCCCAGCTTTTTCTCTAAGTCCCACTTTTATCAATATTACTGTGTATCTAGAGATAAAGGGCGTGCATTTACATATATCTGCCTCCATACTAAAAAAAACTGTTAGGTGTAATGTAAAAGAATACAAAAATCTCAAGTATTCATAATTCAGCACTTACAATCCATAAGAATGGTGCTGTCATGTTCTTTGTGTAAGAAAGAAAATTTTATTACAAATGAAACGTTTTTCCTTAACTGTGAAATCAACCAAAAAAGTTGATGTTGTATCTTATTTTCAGCAGATGAGATGAAAGAAAATAGGTAAACCATTTGAACTCATTTCCTGCAGTGCCTGAAGGGGTTTTTTTGCCAGCTTTAAAGACTTTTTGCTTATGCAGCAAAGGATGGAGGTCTCTTGCAGCTAAATTTTGGTATTAAAATCCTAGCAAGGAACCAGGATTTTCATGCCCCTTTTCTTAAAGGTTCTGGTGAAAGGGGCAGGAGAGGGGATTTCATATTTACTCATTCAAATAGCAAAAGTAAAGAATTACAATGTTCTTGAACTTACCCTGATCAATTCCTCCAGAAACTTTCATATGCCTATTTTACCACTTATTGGAATTCCTGTCAAATTTAAAACTAATTGAAGTCAGCCTTGCTACAAACACAGCTGACTGGAAAAACATTGTTTAAATGTTAATCTGGTGTTTATTCAGACACCTCAGACTTTCTATTTCCAATAGCCTTTCATTTCAACAAACCAAAAAAAATAAAAAAAGGCAAAGCCAAATGAAAAAATCTTTCTTATATTTTGCTGCATTTTACCATTTTCCATGATCGCAATTTTGTCATTAATGTCTATATTTCGATAAGCATAATAAATTAAATAACAAATACATTTTTATGTGTAAAAGGCTATGGATTAGATCCATCATATTTTAATTTAAACAGAGATTGTCAAAGGAATCTGGCACTCACTCAAGTAAATATTCTGTTTCCCTAAAACAGTTGATCTCAAAGCAGTGAAGCAAAGACACTCACGCCAGTAAGCTTATTTTTTTAACCTCCGGGGAGGAAAAACTAAAAAGTGTTTTCCAACACAATAAATTTTACTGACCCTGTAAAGTTAGGATTCATCCCCACAGACCTTGTTTTTCCTTTTTTGTTTAGTTACATACAAAACTGAGGCGTGTTTGCCTTTCATATGCTTATCAGATTTGAGCATCACACTGGAATTCAGTGATGCTGACCAAAACAAGAAAAAAGCCCATCTCCCTATTGTTCTATAAGCCTATAAACCCTTTAAAACACAGTCCATCAACGTACCTCAAATGAAATAAAATCAGGTATTTCTACTGAATGTTGCTGCTGTGCTTCTGGTCAAAATTCACCATCCTTCCTGTGAGAAAGAAAGGAGCAAGAAGATTATATATGGTAAAGCAGAAAAAAAAAAATCAGAAAGCTAGAGAATAAAGAAGCAAACTGAAAGAAAAAAAGGAATTTTATCATACCAAAAGAAGGTGACATTTAGTAGTGAAAAAAAAATGCCTTGGCTAAACATTTTGTCTGTATCAAAAATTAGGTAATGAAACTATAGAATTTTAACCATTATTTTTATTTAAAAGAATCAGTTTATGAGCACACAGTGATTGTTACTAGAAGTTTTTAACATGTCAACAGCTGCTGTCCATGCTTTTTTTCAAGGAAGATGTTACCATGCCATGGATGCAGAAGAAGTAACAGCACATCCATTATTTCACACCACCAACAACAAATAGTCATTCTTATCACTAATAACATTTTTTAACCCCACACTGAAAACCTTCTTACACTGCATGCAGACTCAGAGTGTTCAAACAATAGACAAAAGTTCACCTGAAAGAGCAATTTTTTTCCTGTCCAGGCATACTGCATCACTGAAAATGATTGCTGCTTCTCAACTGCCTCTGTATTTCCAAACAGCAGAGTGGAGAAGACGACACAACTGGGAGCTGCCTTCCCTACTCAGTATTCAATCAGATTTCATCAAAACTGCAGTAGAGACTAGCAAGGTTAACAACTTGCAAAGACATATAAAAGAGAATTTAAAAAAAAAAACCAAAACAACCTTTTCTTCAATTCTCCAAATGGGTAAGTGGACAAAAAAAGAATAACTACAACACTTTAGAATAAAAACATCTACCTATGAAAATAATATCACACCAAAGGAATGGCAAAAACATAAAGAAATTATAATTATGGTCAAGTTGCTAACATATAAACTGTACTATCACAGTTTTCTACCAGGAGGCTAGTCTTCAATCATACAGATTATTTTAAATTTGGATTAGGCAAAAATCAAGAGTGGAAGGGATTTTTTTTGTGTAACTATAGTAGCCAATGAGCTAGCACAAGGTAAAATGTTAAGATAAATAACCGCAAAGGTTCAGGATGCATCAAAGTACTTTAAATAAATGTACATAAAAAAGGTCATTTCACTTTTCAAAGATGAATGGAACTTTAAAGAGAAAATAGAGAAAATATTAAGATGCAAAATACTACTTTTTCCCCCCTTTTTTTTCCCTGCAAGGCAATGAATTGCAGCTGGGCTTTTGTAAACAAAAGTCAGGCTTACAATAACGACATCTGAGTACTTGGGAAACATTGACATCACACCTATGAATGTCTTTGAAAGGTTACAGAACATTACACTTTATAAGGCTTCAAAACCAGACAACATAAAATGAAGAGTGCTAAATGCCACAGAGGCTGTATGGACATTAGCAGGTATTTCATGACATATTAGGTGTGGGAGATGTTTAGTAGTGAGATCTCCAAGGAGTAGTAAGAAGATACCATTTGCCTTTGCTTCATCTGTCCTCTTAACCTTTCTGCTCCAAAAAATGAGGATTCTAGCCAGCCTGTACTGGTTAGTCAGTCAGTTTTAAGCTCAGTTCAAAATCATGATTGAGAGAACAAAGAAAAAGCTGGGGAAGACTTAACTTGATTTATAACGAAAACTAATTTCACAAAATTCCATACTAATCAGGTATAACCATGTCAGCATTTAAAATAATCAATTATATACACATTTTTTGGTTACATGGCATGCAAATTGTCATTATTTTTACTTTGTGAATCAGGTAAGAATTTTGCAAAGCTACACTTCAATATTTCCTAACAAAACCAGAGTTTTCTAACTAAAAAAGAAAAGCAATAGAACAAACAAACAAACGAATATCCCATTTGATGAAGGTTTAAAGGAAAAATTAACGTTTTAGGATGCCTCAAGGAAACCAAGTATATTCTGCCTGCCTTTAAAGCATGAATATCCCAACACTACCCTACCCTGGATGGAGTATTTCAGAAACATGAGCAAGCAAATAAATAGCTGGATGTTTATGTATTTTCCTATATGTGAAGAGTTAGAGGACTTCTGTATGACACAGTTTTCAAGTCAACATAGATATTACAAAGCCAGAAAATGGTATTTGCTGTATCTACAGAAACATCAGGGTTCTAAAATCATTTTGCTCTCTACCTGTCTCTGGGATATCACCTGGGATAACATGAGCTTCTTTTATGCTTTTGTGCTTCTTTATGAGCACCAGCTGAGCTGGCTGGATTTTATAAATCACCAGCTGACAGCATTCTTCCACTTTGATCCTACGCTGGCAAAAGTGTGCCTGAGTGTTTTCCAGGATAAAGCAATTTTCTAGTTTAACAACAACTAAGACGTGTCTAGTTGCAGTCAAGTCTACACAGGGGAGAACTGCAGAAACTGCCTCATGAGCGAAAGTGGAAGAAACACATGTGACTGCTTTAAACAAGTCTCAGCAGACAAACCAACCCACTTGCTAAACACAAGGAAAGGTTACGGAGGAGTAATCTTCAGGCTGATCAAGAGATTTAAGTGTGTTTCTTAGAATTAGAGCTAATCAGGGAAGCTTTTCCAAAGGCAGTTTGAAGTTAAGGAAAGGTGTCAGAGACAGGACAGTCAAAATGCCTGCCTGCCCCATCAACAACAGCATGCTCTCAGCTTAGCCTGAGCTGTCTCAAAATTACAGAAACAGAGGAAAGATATCAAAGTGTGCCATGGATTTCTTTGAATTCAGGAGATAGAGAAATAAAAGGACACATGCTAATGCAAAAATAATGAGCTACAATGAGAGGTTAACCTGGTTTTATACCCTTAACCTGGCCAAAATGGGTTTGTTTTTCTCTGGGCTTATATTTTCTTTAGGAATGATAAAAAAGAAACTGCCTTTTATATAATGGTCAGAACAGGATGCACAAGAAGAAAATTACTAAGAAAATTATTAACTCCTCAGTACTTTATTTGCAAAGAATAGAAATCATCTGTTTATAAATTAAACTTCCACTGAAAGAAAAGGGAAAGAAGATGACAAACCTACCACAAAAAGATTTAGTGTTCAGTACTGACTAACTAACAGAATTCAGCCATGAATTCTCTCTCAATATAATCATCTGTGTGTTATCAAACCACAAAACAGCAGAGAATTCATTTACTTCAGAATATTAACAGTACACAAGCTGTAAGCTAATGTAGGCTGCCTTCAGGACAGCAATAAAACTGTGCAGTTCATCCTCTTATGCAAAAGAAAGGGTAGCAATGAAGGCTGATAGGGCTGATACTCTGAGGGCACTAACCTAGCTAATAAATGAGCTGCAGAGAGTGTGGGCTGCATCACCCTGCAGTCCTACTGAAGTCAAAGAGGCTATCCATTAGGGATTGGGACCGGAGCCTGCCATATGGCTTGGAGGCACTGAGCACAGCCAGGATTTTTCTGGTTTGGTCTGTGCACATAATTTCTTTACTGCATTTACAGGGATGAGGATTTCCTCAGTAAATGTGCCTATTGCTCATAGCACAAGCTTCTAATATATATATAAGAGAAATTACAGTGCAAGAACTGTTTCTGTTTTAATTGCCTATTTCCCCATAAAATGTTTTTGAAACAAAATCTATTATTAGAATGGGGAAAGTGATAGTATGAAGTGAAGAATGAAAAAGTGAACAAATTTGCTTTTTCAGTAAATTTAAGAGCATGTTGAACATAGGACATGTGGTCCAACTGTCCACACATTCAAGACAGAATCATTTGATAATTTAATGTCCTGAAAGATCCTAGGGAGGAAAACAAAGTCCATTGTTCTAAAAGCAACTACTCAGAGATTTACATATATTTGACTTGTTGAAATGCCGTAAATGAAAGTGAAATGCTTTGTTTCCCAGTAAATACAATATTTCTTTTCACTTACATCTAACAATATCACCAGCATATTTTCATTTATTTTCTTTTTTTTTCTTTTCTTCTATTAAGAAGTTTGATTCCCACCTTTTTTTGGTTTCACCACTAAGGGAAAAGATCACTTTTCACAGAATCACAGAATAACCTGCCTTGGAAAGGACCCACAAGGATCATTGATTCCATCTTCTGGTCCTGCACAGGACACCCCAAGAGTCACACCACGTGCCTGAGAGCATTGCCCAAATGCCTCTTGAACTCTGTCAGGCTGGTGCTGTGACCACTTCCCTGGGGAGCCTGTTCAGTGCCCAGCCACACTCTGGGTGAAGAACTTTTCCTGATATCTGACCTAAACCTTCCCTGACACAACACTTTGTTGAAAAACTAACTCGTCTTGTTTTCCTTCAGGACAGTTTTGATGGATATATTGTTTTACCAAGTTTCTCCTCTCCTTCTTGGGCATTCTCAGCCTGGTTAAATAAGAGCCAAAAATTATCACCTCATACAAAGATAATTTCTGCCAAAGAAATTCAAAGTATATGCATCATTCATTTTTAGATGTCATAAACCTTTCCAAACCATATGTCTTTCAAATTATGTCTCTTTTCCGAAATCTCTCGTTTAGATCAATAAGCATCAAAAGTTCCAGGTTTAACTATTATGATTCAATAACACATTTTATTTCTACTACTAAATACTTAGATACTCGTAAATCAGAGTGGTGGTATGCAATAAACTTCTTTTACAGCTTTGGTTTGGTTTGGTGTTTTAATCTTAATATATACAAAAATATTTAAATTCTTACATTCAGGGTAGCTAAGAGTGATGCATAATGAAAGAAAGTAGCTAGACATACCTTCATCTTCCTGAAACCTAAATGTTTATGAAGTCGTCTGGTACAGGCTTTATTTTTCTTTGACAACTTAACCTAAAAAGTATTGTTGAGGGTATGGAAGCAATTTCCTAGGGCGAGAAACAAGAATGTCAGAAGAATGGCAACAAACAATTGTTAGAAATGGGAGCTTTAAAATATTAAATATGATTAACAGATTAATTGTTTAGACTGGTTCACATACTGTATTTCAATTGTGAGCCAGTTTCTTTTTATATCTTGTATTTCACTGGCATTTATAACTGAAAGCAGCCAAATCTCAAGTAAAATCTTCCTTTTAGAAAATGGAAATTTTTTTGAACATCTACAAGGGAAATTTTACAAAAAACCAGCACACTAAACATTTGTCCAAGGACACAACAAGGTCCAGAAAAAGCCATCCACCCACCCTTTTCATACAGTACATAAGGGTAAATTTCACTCAGCTCTTCATATGAAGAAAAGGTAATGAGATGCCAATTATTATCTCAGGCTGTGTAGGACAGGGTGAAGATTTATTGATGTTCTTAGACATGATAAAGATGATCTGAACTGCCCAGAATGTTGATACTCCAGCTGCCTTCTTGAATCCAGTTATTCTCTGCCAGAAAAAAAATCCAATTTCAGTAGAGAAATGCACTATAATCACAGGTGAGAAATTCTAGGCAATATCCCAGAGCACATATATCACATCTTCCTCTTAGGAGTAGTAGAGCAAAATCCAATTACATATAGATTGTATAGCACAGTAAGTACCTTTGCCATAATAACTAACCTTTTAATTGCATGATGGTTGTATATTTGATCTTTGCTCACAAAGCGATGAATTATTTCAGATCCAAGTAACAGGATATGGATATTAATTCCTTAAATTCATATAAATCCATTCTCAACTGAGTTGACATAAACTGAATTAGATGTCAGTGCATGGATATTAATATATTCCTTGTTTTTCTGGGCTTGTTTTTAAACTCATATGCATTAAATAAAAGGGTTTTTTCTACTAAGTGCCTTGTTAACTAGACTAGGCTCTTCAGTGCATCAAAAATATGATCTAGCATGCTGCAGCACATTGGTTTTTCAATCTAGGCACTTCTGACATAAAAAAATATAATTGCTTAATTCTATCAATTAAGCACAAGTAGTGTATCTATCAGCATAATAAGATTACAAGGCTTTTTATAATGCAAATGAGCTAGAGCCTTTTAAACATACCAATAAAATTTTCATCGAAAGACATGACAGTGCCCAGTGAACGAAAATCTACTGTTTTCTGCAGCCTTTCCAGAGCAGAGATTAGGACTGAAAAACTGGGCATTGATAGGCTGGCTTTGACGAATTCTTTCACTGGTTTAAAACCTTTCTGGTAAAAGGCTGCATCTTCCCTGGGGCCAAGTCATTTCTTCAAAAGGCACAGTAACATACAATGCCTTGTACAGCTCCATGCTCAGGTCAGCAAAGGCCTCCTCTTGAAATGCTCTCAAGCTGTTCCCGCCTCTTTTAACATCAAAATTTGCAGAGTTTTTTTTCTCCTAACTTAGCCCCTAGACAACGTATACGTGTGCAGCTATGGCAGGGTGCTTCAAATAAGTGAATGGCAATATACGGTAATGAAGCTGTTGCAGATATTTAGCTCCTGCATATCATCCTAAAAAGGAGTCAAGAAAGTCCTCTCAGTCAATCTTGGGTGCCAGCTTTGTATGTACACCCTACTTCTTGCTTCTCCTCCAGCCCTCCTATCTGCTGAAAAGTAATTGTAACTGACTTTCTAATTTCCCCTGTTTCAACTGCTAAGTGGTGAGTTGTCTATCAGGGAGAAATTTTCTAACCCCATAAAGTTACTGACTCATCACATGAAGCAAAATATTTTTTTATGTGTCAAGAAAAAAAAAAGCTGAAAGGCTTACTATGCTGATAAATACATTTTTTAAAAAGATAAAAATCCAAAAAACAAACATTAAATTGTTATGCAAAACAATATTTTGAAGTAAATAATTTCAAATATCAACATGCAAAAATAACTCCAAATTTATTTTCTTCTTTCTGTCTTATTTCAAAGGGTGCACATGCCAATATACTAAAACATATTATGCCATGGAAACTATCAGTATGTGATTCTTTTTCAAAATCAGGGCTTCAAACACAGCAAATATCTTACTCAAATTAAAGACAAAAGTGAATCAAGTGATGTCAACAGTGTGGTATTTCTGAATGCATAGCTGACATCAGTCTTCTTGGTTTGTTTATGGCAATAAATTGACAACCAAATTCAGGAAGAGCAAATCCTGTATACAGATTGCTGAGATTAGGAAAAAAGTTTCCAAATATCAGAATGCTTGAATCCCAGATCTTGAAAGTAAATCACATGTGATAATGGATGGATAGATCAATGGATTTTATATCCATCTGCAGATCTTTTAAGCAAATCCATAGACCTTTAGATGTCTATCAATATAGACAGAACTCATCTCAGACCCTTTTCCTATGAAAGAAACCTACTACAAGAGAGAAATTTCATCTTATTTGTGTGAGATGTGTTCCCCCAAAAGCCAAGGAGTTAAATCATACTTAGAAGAGCACTCCAGTGAAGCTTCATGTTAATAAAGGACAACCAGGCTGAAGGGCACCTTTTCTAAAAAAGCTTCATGACCCACTGGACACTAGAGCAAAACATACATAATCATGCCATACAGCACTGTTCAAGACAGTCCATATTAGCTAGCTCAGAGCTAGTTCTAATATCAAACATATTTTATTGTCTTGTCAGGTCCTGGCTATTTGGTGATTTATCAGCCTCAGATTCCAGCAGGCAAGTCCAAGTACCATATATTTGGTGTCAGTCTCAGACCCCTTCACAAAAACACCAGCAGTATCTAGTCCTCCATTTCATCAATTTCATCTAGTCCTCATTTCATACTACTGCCAGGATATCTCTACATTGTTGGTGAGAGGCAGTTTACACAGGTAAGATTTGCCTACATTTGAAAACTCACAATTCAGACAAACAGTCCTAGACTTTTTTCCCTGTCAAAGCTGAGAATGTTCTTCCCGAACATCCCTAGCTCAGTTTTCTTCTAAGTACTTAACTTACAGCAAGAGTTTTCTTACATTCCCACCCCAGCTGACATCTCACTAGGTTCTTTTGCCCTAACCTGCTCCTCTCTAAATTTGTTTCTAACTTTTGTTCCCTTTCCTTTGCTCTCCTTGAGCCTAGATGAACATAATACCACTCTATGCAGTAGGAAAAGGGTCATGGTTAAGTTGCCAACCTCTCTTCACTCCAGTAGTCATTTCAAAGAAAATCACCTTAGTCATATGCAGTCACTGATAACACTAAATGGACTTTCTGGAAAATACTCAGAACTAGGAAAAACCTTCAGTGAACATAGTCGTTGTCAAGTCTCTCTTCAAAATGCCTATTTGTGGTGCTTAAAAAGACAAATCTGGACAGATTTTTACAGTTATACCAAATGTCAGGCACCTGACAAAGCCACACTGACAGAGTTCAGGTTCCCAGATCAAAGCCTGGAGATGTTGTAGCATTTTCAGAAAAAACACCATAAATTTTTTATTCGATGTAAAGTAACAAGCAGTATTTTTCCCTGTTCTCATGATCAGAAACAGTTCAGCCATTTGGGGTTTCCAGAAAAAAAGAGGCCAAAACGTTTGTCTATCATAGAAACCCCACAGCCTGACTGTGGCAGACATGTAAATTATAAGCAACCTGCAACAGTCCTGTGAGAGGTTAGACAGCTATAACAATTTACAGAGCTTGCATTCTAAACAGCAAATGCAGCAAGCTGCATGACAGAGGCCAAGCAGGCTGAAACCTGAAAGAGCTCCATGACACAGCAGGATACACCATGCAATGAGAGGCAGAAAAGGTCCTGAGCACAGCAAAATATCTGCATTAATAAAGCGCTCGGTGTTTTCTGCTCAGCCTCCTGCACAGCTGTTTCATGAGTCACACGCATTTATTGAGGTTTCCCCAGGCAGCGCCACAAGCACAACCCAGCAGAGCCTTCCACCTCTCCCAGATTCTGATACACTTTTATATGCTCTGCAGATTAGGGCTGAGACAAGATTATTATTTGTCCCAAGTGTTCAGGAGACTGTAGGCAGAAAGGCAGGCAATAACAGCCTGCCAGTGGTGGCCCTCCTGGCCTGGACACAGAGGAACAGAAGTCCGTCCCCACCCTGGGCAATCAACCTCTCTTGGCTGTCAGCTACATCAGCCCCTCTCCATTACCATGCTTTTCATCAGTCTCTTTATCAATCTTCATACTCCTTAACAGCCTTTTTTTTTATAACCAGCATTTTTTCCCACTGCTCAGCCTGCTTATTCCCAGGAAGCTGCTCTCAGCCCTCTTCCTCATGGTGTTTACAAGCTCAGACTTTCTCCAGGCTACAGCACCATGGCCTCAAAGCACAGTGTGAGAGAATGAATCTGCTTCTGGCTCCAGAAAACCTCAGTGACAGCCAGCCTCCTGTTCCAGCATGACACAGCAGGCTAGAAGGGTCTTGTCAAGCCCATCCTCTCATTAATGGTGACAACCATATAAGACCAGAAGAAATTCCTCCACTGATCATTCTGCCTTCACAATTTCATTTTTATATATATTTTTATACGTTGAGAGTTGTTTCACATATTTTGTGCATATAGCAGAACAGCTTTAATTTGCATTATAAAATTAGACTTTCCAATACTGACTGAGAAACAATAGGAATAAAATAATAATAAAAGTTTTTAATTTTTTTTTTTGTTAATAATGAGCACTGAAGCAAATATAAAAGAAAATGAGGCAACAGATTAAAGCAGCACATTATGTTGATTAATTTAAGTTCTTGGACAATAAAGAAAATTAATGTCAGCTTGACATTTTAGTGATTTTTTTTTTTTAATCATTTCATTAAGGTTTTAAAGGACAGCAAAATGGCTGTCTTAATAGGATCCTTATTATAGTAAAAGAAGAAATGTTGATAAAAGAAAAAATATGAAATTTCACACTGCTTTCAAGGTTTTCAGCAAACTATGACAGCCCTGCAAGACACTGTATTCTGCACGCCATCCCCCCGGGCTTTTAAAAGTAACCAAATTAGTGTTTGTAAGGGTGACTCAGTTGTAATATTTTACTAATAAGGATAAAGTGTTGTGGCTACTGTGCTACCTCTGTTAATCCTGCTTAAGCACAGCAGTGCAGAAGGGTGCATTATCTAAGGGCAGTGCAAAGTAACCTACAGTTACCCAATGTTTTTCAGTATACAATTAATTACTGAGATAAGTTTCTATCAGGGGAAAAGAACAGAGAAGCAATACACTTTACATGAATTCCTCCAGGGTGAAGTACAAGTTATTTCTCGCATACACTGTTATGATTGCTGTTTGATTGTTCTGTTCAGTAAATACATAAAATACTAGGTGTTATTAGGCTAACCTGATTTAGGATACATAAATCCTCCTACATTATATGTAAGAGAATTATATAGTATACTAAGAAAGTGAGTTGTGCAGAACCATCATGCAGCACCAGAAAATTTAAGTATATATGGAGTTTAACAGGAAATGTTTACTAGGAATATGGCGGTTGAGCTCATCTGAGAGCTAAACTTTTTTCTATAGTTTAAATTTCATTCTTTTTTATTCAGAATATTACTTCTTCCCCATCAAATTTTGCTCTTGGATTATTAGCTAAGTCTTTATAGTTTTTCTACTAAACAAAATACTTTTCTTCTTTGATTTATTGCTCTGAGTCTCAGGAAAGCCTAAAGGAATAGAGAGGTGCTTTTACCCAAGAATTCCTTTTCCATTTTTAAAACCCTTGCACATACATTTCCTTACTTTTTTCTTTCCTCAATACCTGTGTAACCAGCACTGACAGTTCAATTCTCAATGTGCAATTTTATAAAGTATGGAAAATAGGAATGTAATTATGGCTTGAGAGAAACCAGTCTGGAACTGGTAAACGAAAACACCTTTTATCTCAAGCCCAAGGGAACAGTGAAATGTCCCTTTGACTAGAGAGGGGGGAAAAATAAAAGCCATCACACAAACCACAAGTCACACTGGAAGTTCTCCAGGAATTTTGATTACATGGGCTGACATTAAATGCCAAAATAGGAGGATTGACTTGTTGCAGTTTTCACCTTTGTGCATATGTAGAGAAACATGAGACTCTGCAAGAAAAGAATAAGGCACAGGCCATGTCAGAATAGACAGGTGGAGTAACTGAGGAAATCAAGGAAAAGGTTCTGGTGCTGAATACTGGTTGACTTAAGACAAGGAAATATGAGATTAACTGAACTGTTAATTAACTGCTTCCTTGTGTTTGATTCCTACATGTTTAGAGGCTCTCAACTATATTTACTTTTTCAAATGAATAGAGTTTCTTTTAGTAACTGAGTACATCACCAGTTCCTCTTAGCCGATGTATTTGATCACATCTTCTATGCTCTGTGTGAGATCAGAATTTTAAGTTTTCTCTCCTCATCACCTTTAAGACCCTCTCTGGAAAAAAGTGAAGGTCAAGTCACAGAAAACAACAACTGACAAGCACTTTCCTAACTCTCTGAAGTCCATAAGCCAGAAGTAATGGTGTGAAGAACACAGAATAAAGTGCCAATGCAGAAAGGACTATCTCTTCAGAGAGCAAAGCACTGGTCTGCAAGAGATGTCCAGAACTGACAAACCAGAAATAACAGGATGTGAGATTTCACATTTTCACATCTTCACAAATCCAAAGTATGAAATTACCCCATTTCAGAAAAGAGTGCAGTGTAATCCAAACAAAGTAAAAAGAAAAAAAAGCCATTTTGGGTATCACAGCTAATGACACTGTAACTCTGATGCAGAATCTTTTAGGAATTTGGATACCATTTGGAATACCATTTGGAAAATATATTGCAAATTTTCAACTGTTTACAGCAATTCAAGATGTAAGTCAGGTTTTCCTTAGATAGACACAATGTAGTACAAAATATTACACCAGTGGATTGCATTTTGTGACTAGAAATTTCTAAACTTTCTGTGAGGTGCATTCTGTCATGACACAAAGAATTACTGCAAAGTAAACAAGGCATCCACCTACTTGATCTCCATTTCCTTTTTCCTGCAAAGTCCAGTACATCTTACTCCTCAACAGAAGAGTTGTTTTGTGTACGGTCTCCTTCTTTACAGTGACTTTCTGAGCCCAGCATTTCTAACAGGGAAAAGGGCTTGGACATTCACAGGCTACATGGCTTAGTCTGAACTCCATAAACTGCAGTCAGTTTACCCTGTGGCACCTGGTCTTTGTGATCTATTTCTAATCTCTCCTGCCAACCTCCTTGCTCAAATTCCCTCCAACTTCTCAACACAGTTTGGGGTTTTTTGTTAGCCTGCCTTTTCAACATGCAGTCGTCACTCCAGTAAGCCCCAAAATTACTCCCTTACTTTTTTTCCCTTTTGCCTGCGTCTTTCCCTCACTAGGAACTCCTACACCCTGCTGCTGATTTCCAACCATCTTTCTCCCACAAGACAGCATATACTTTTCCAGAAAATGACAGTGATATGATACAAATAGCCTCCTCCTGGTCAGTATTTCCTCTTAAAAAAACCTGCTGGGTAGTCTTGTTAAAAAGCCCAAAGAATCCTAAGCTGATGGTTCTTCACTATATGAAAAAAAAATAGTCATAGAAATGTCAGTTTGATTTTCTACAAGCTATGACCATGTCTAAGATTAAAAACAGATGATCCTCTTGCAATCATGTTTGCATTTTTTAACAAGGCTGTTATTGCACAAAAAAACATGATACTGACCTAAGCAACCCAAATTAAGCACTAAATCAGCATGATCTCAGTTTATACAAACTTGTTCAGAACATTTTGAAAGATTTTTTGACAAAACGATTGCTTGACAAGTACTTTCTTCCAGCACATGTTGCCTGTTCTCCCACAAGCATCATGGTGTTACTTGAATTTTTGCATAACTTACAGGAATGCTGTCATGGGCTTATGACTGATACAAGCCTAATACTGAAATCAGGTAATCTACTAATGCACAGACATGGCATGAATAAACATGGCATAGTAGCCTGTACCTCCCTCACACCAAAATGTGGCAACAAACTTTTGCACACTATTGTACATTGTAATACAGCCAAAACAAAACTAAATTGGTGGCAGGAACTTCTTGTGCCATTAAACTAAACTCAGAACAGTTTTACAACAATATAAGTCAATGTTGTTACTTTTCTAATTTACAGCTGTTTCAAGGCCAAAGTTGAAGCACCAGTAAGAAGAAACCCACAAACATTTCTTGGAACTGTATATAGGTTTTATTAGTACTTTGTATAGAACACATATTTCTAACGTTTTCCCATGTCATCATATAATAAATGTCTTACAATAAACATCAGGCAATAGTTAAAGTCTACAGAAACAAGTTCCAACTAAGGTGAGAGAAAAGCACAATCTCTAAAGATGAGATTCTACTTCGATTTTGCGCACTAAATATAACAATTAAGTGTTTCTTGAAAGAGGGTTAGGAAAATGGGCTGATAGTAAAAGCCATATATAGAAAATGCTAATGGATTCAGGAGTGAAAGCAGTGAATGATCAAAGGAATTCACAATAAACTGCTAACAGGAAGTCAAAGGAACAAATTTTTCTTTTAAACAAATGCAAATAGTATCCCATTAATGGCTAGCCCTATTATAATACTACAGCTCTGTGCCCTTGGTGCAAATTGATCATAGTGGTTTGAGCATCCTCCACAGGGTTCAGATAAAATAGCGTGGAAAATGAAGGGCTGTAAAAATGATAGAGTGATAATTCAAAGCATCTGTGACTGAAGATGCATAAACAACAGTAAAATGGCTTAAGAAACATCAGCTGCCAAGTAACTCTGAAGCCAAGAGAGAGGAGGAAAAACTTCAAAAATATGACATTGTCTTTCTTTGTTTCCCATTGTAGGGACTCAAATGTTCTGGATGCAGCTGTACTCCTGCAAGTCTGAGAGCCCACTGTACTTTAAGGAGCTGAGAAATGTCACTGAAGTCAAAATAATGGATTCACTAACCTAGGTATTATTTAACCAGGAGGAAAAAAGAAAAACTGTAAGTCTGACACAGGATCATTCAAAACCAACTCCAACTACAAACACATCTTATCTTGTAATATAATATACACAGCTCATAGAATCACAGAATCACAGAATGGTTTGGGTTGGAAGAGACCCTAAAGATTATCTAGTTCAAATGCCCAGAGACATTTGTCACCAGACCAGTTTTCTCAGAGTCCATCCAGCCTGGCCTTCAACACTTCCAGGGATGGGGCAACCACAGCTTCTCTGGGAAACCTCCTCCAGTGCCCCACCAACCTCACAGTAAAGAATTTCATCCTAAAATCTAACCTAAAAGTGCTCTCTTTTAGTTTGAATCCCTTCCCTCTCGTCCGGTCACTGCATATCCTTGTAAATAGTCCCTGTCTTGTAAGTTCCTTTCAGGTACTAAAACACCACAATTGGGTCACCCTGAAGCCCTCTCTTTTCCTCACTTAATAAACCAAATTCTCTGTCTTTCTTCATAGGAGTGGTGCTCCATCCCCCAAATAATCTTGGTGTCCCTCCTCTGGACTTGCTCCAACAGGCCCATGTCCTTCCTGCGCTGTGTTCCAGGTGGGGTCTTAGCAGAGCGGAGCAGGGGGGCAGAATGCCCTCCCTCCCCTGCTGCCCACGTTGCTTTGGATGCAGCCCAGGACATGTTTGGCTTTCTGGGCTGCCAAAACCCATTGATCATGTCCAGCCTCTTGTCCTGCAGCAGTAAGCGTATACATGTAGATATGTACTGGGTTTATGTCACAGTGTTTTGGTGGCAGGGGGCTGCAGAGGTGGCTTCTGTGAGGAGATGCCAGAAGCTGCTGCCACTGGTCAAAGCTGATCCCTTCAGCAATACTGGAAGCACCTGTGTAGTAACATATCTAAGAACAGGGTAAAAGCACTAGCACATCAGGAGGCAGGAGAGAAGAGTGAGAAGAGCAATGTGAGAAACAGCCCTGCAGACACCAACGTCGGTGAAGAAGGAGGGGATGGAAGTGCTTCAGAGGCTGGGGCAGAGATTTCCCTGATGTCCATGAAGATCATGGTGAGCCAGCTGTGCCCCTGCAGCACACAGAGGTCCATGGGGGAGCAATCCCTGGAGGACCCCACACTGGAGGAGGTGGCTGCCTGAAGGAGGCAGTGACCGCACAGGAAACTAGAGCAGAGTCTTGGCAGGACCCATGGACCTGTGAAGAGATGGCCCACCAAGGAGCAGGTTTGGTGGCAGGACTTGTGACCTCACAGGAGACCCATGCTGGAGCAGCCTGTTCCTGAATAACTGCACCCCATGGAAGCGACCCATGCTGGAGCAGGGGAAGAACATGACTAGGAAGGAGAAGCAGAGACAGAGTGATGAACTGAGTGCAAGCCTTATTCCCCACCCCCTGTGGTGCTCGGTGGCAGAGAGGATAGAAGAATTGGAAAAGGGGGTGAGGGAGGGGCAAGGTGTTTTCTAGATTTGTCCATTATTCTAGTCTGATTTTGACTGGCAATAGATTAATTTCCCCAAGCTGGGATCATTTTAACTATGACAGTAATTAGTAAGTGACCTCCCTATTCCTGTCTCAACCCATGAGCTTTTTGTCATATTTTTCTGCCCTGCGCTCTTGAGGAGGGGGTACTGACAGAGTGGCTTGGTGGGAGCTGGCCAACCCACCACAAAGTACTCAATGCACTACTAGTCAGACCTTTAAAAAACATTTAACATAACACTACAAGAAGATCCAAATTATAAACAAGAAGGCTACAAAATACAATAACAGAAATTAAATAGATGAAAAAAACAATTACAGCTCATAACCTCACAGAGAAAGCAACACCATTAATGAATGCCTCATCCTGGATTGCATGAAATCACAGATTGTTTCTCTGCTACCACAGAGAGCACAGCTACAGTCTGTATTTTATTTTAGCCCAAACTGGAGCAGTATGAGAGTGAAGTAAATATTCACAAAATGGGGAATCACACTGGGAAGATGCAACTCCAAACAGGATTAAGAATCACATCTAGTAAAAAGCTGGACATGCACTTCCTAGGTCAAGAGGGCAAGTGCTCTTCCTGATTGTATAAACAGAGAAATGCTGAGGACTTCAATCACCCACCATAAGCACTCTACAACTACATTCAAAGTTGGTGTCAATAGTTTAGGATGAAAGTTGGTAAATCAAAGGAAATCTGAAAAATCCACCAAAAATAATGAAGTTGTAAAGCACACTTAATGACAAACTGCAGAATTTCAGTCTCCTTTATATCTCCAAGAGAGGGGTAGAACACTGTAAGTACCTAACAAAACTTACAAAATCTCCACATCTCACAAGTAACATAAACATAACATCATCAAGTGGATGGAAGCTAAAGCTGTTTAAAGGCAGTACCAAACTGCATTGCAGATCATAACAGAATCTCCCTGACTGGCCATTTGACATTAGTTCTTTTCCCCTAATAACTGAAGTTCACAAAATTACTTTAGTCTACTACCGTTCAGACTAGATGATCACATTTTCCAAGGTCTTACAGGCTGAATTTACAAAATTAACCATGTGTCAGTGTGGGTAGCTTTGAGTTTTCAATATGCTAACATTTAAGATCCCCCAAAAACTGGAATAATGTGCTAAGAAAACAGCTATTTATTTCAAGACATTTTCATATAACCTTTTCTCAAAGATGTTACGTGCAGGTTTGAAAAAATACATCTTCCAGTTTGGGTTTCTTACAGACAAACTTAACAACACAGACTTTCACATCCTAAATGTGTTCCATTCTATTTACAGTTCTTTCTCATCTTAAAGCATAAAAAACTCCAAAGATTTTGTCTCTAGAAAGAAGTTTATTAAAATTTCACTGTAGAACATTGTACTCTTTTTTTCCCTTCCCCTTCTATGTTTATTGCCCCCTGAAAAGAAGAAGAATGGTTAGAGTGAGCACTTGAAGGAGACAGTTTCTAGACCAGCAAGATGCAGTGAGCAAAGACTTTGAAATGAGGGGAAAATGTGCCAGTTTCAGGCTGCTCTGAGAAAGAGCAGAGATGACCAAAACTCCTGAGGCTGCTGGCACTCCTGTTTCTTGGCAGCTCCTGTTTCTGCTCTGGCTGAACAGAATCTGGTACCAGCAAACTGACCAAAATACTGAAAGCAGATAAAACACACGGAGCTCAAATGAGAGCAGCAATTTAACAATATGCACCTTTAGATTCTGCCGAAGTATGAATGAGTCTTCTCTGCCCAGCAAATATCTTCATTGATTCTTAAAGAAAGCTTAACAGAAAAAAAGAAAAGCTTAAAGAAAACTTGACAGAATAATGGTTACTTTTATATGCTTTTAAATGTGTTTAAATTTACATCATAAGCTTGGAGTGCAAGAGAATTATTACAGGAATCTGGTGTTGGTCAAGCAGCTGACTAAAAAGCTAACTTCTAACAACTCTCCCACAGTGAAAGGCAGCATACAAAATAAATCAGACTCTGCTTGGTCTCAGGAGCTGAAAAGAGAAATCTGACAGAAAAAAAAGCAGTGGTAGGTCAGATCTTTCCTGTCCAACTTCAACCATCTCCTAGACCCTTGCTGTTTCTTAGATGGATGATCTTCAAAGCTCTGCAAGGGCTTTAGAAGACAATATTTTCATGGGCAGCACAGCTTAAACAGATTTTTTTCCTGACTTCTTAGTTGATGGGGATATCATCTGAGAGTAATAATTATAATACCACTAAAACTAATAAATCAATTTTGATGAAGCTATTTACATGAGTGATAATATTCAGAAGTACTACCTGCAAGCTGAGATAGGGAATCAATACAGAAAAGGTTGCTCAAGTTGATCAAGGGTACGGTTTTTAAAGGCAAGCCAGACTATGGCAGAGATTACAGATAGAGAAGGTGAACAAAAGGTGAAAACTTCAATCCTTTACAGGAAACTGATCGCAGTAAATTTTTAAGTCCCCCCAAGAACCAATAAACAGCCCCACAAAAATATCTGGAAGGAGATCAAGTTTCATTTACAAGTCAATGAAGATAAATTAAGAAAGGCAAAATGGCAGGAGCCTCTACACACTTGAAATACTTTCCATGGTTCAAGGAGGTTCTTCCCAAAGCAGTTGTCTCTGCCACTGATTTAAAGCTACACATACATCTGCTAATAAGCTCGATGAGTAAAGGGGTCACTGGGCTACAGTTGATTGATATTCTTTACTCTCTCCTGCAAAAACCCAATCTCCCCAGAAAAGATATGGCTGACATTTAAAATATACATATACTGTGGTATTTGCTAAGATTTTAAACAGTTGTGAGTCTCAAATTCTGAGGAGTTGGCTTTTTTTCCTGAGTGCCTGATTAGCATAGCGAGGAAGAGCCATATTTTGAGAACTTCTGAACACACTTAACATATTTCAGGCCTCACGTATTATACAAAGGAAACCTGATTGCTGCAGCATTTAAGTTTGGGGGTACATCCTTCCCGTTCTGCACAGCAGTCTAGAAGGGCAGATGTTGAGAAGCATTTCTTACCCTGGGACTTGGCTGTCACATCTAAGACTTGGAATGGAGCCAGAGGTAAATTTGGAGGACACTTTTCTTTCACGTGGCTTTGGGTAGCTCTCCTGACAGAGGCAGGCAGTAGAAAGGTCAGAATTTTTTTTCCAACAACATTGGCATTCAAAAAGAATAGTCACACACTTAGCTTTATTTTTCTTCACTGGCTGTAAAGCTATTTTATGTAGCTTAGGAGGCATTTTCAACCTATTTAAAGAGAGCTTTCAATATGAAGATCTCTTAAACTTCACAAATTGTTATGCAGTATTGTAAAATTAAGCCTCATGAGACTAAAGTCTTTGAATTGTAAATCTGTAGTGTCCTGGACACGAATAATCATCAACGGGAAGCAGGCAGGGATGCAAAGCTGGCTTCCCTAAGTGCAGATGATGGGAGTTCCTGGACCTTCTTCTTTGCTTCCAATTATATTTCTCCAGTCCCACTGTGAGCGTTAATTACAGTCACAGCTGACAGAGAAGTAGCATGTCATGAAGAAACAGATTTGAGAGGGAAGGGAAAAGAGAGAGAAAACAGATACATACTGTGTCCATGAATTTTTAGACTTTGTTATTGGAGGGGGATAGATTTCATGAGATAACTAAAGCAATCATCATTTTTCTCCAAACTGCTCCTCTGAACTCGATTATGCAATTTATCAGTTTTCCTCTCTTTGTCCCATTGGGTTTTACTATTTTTTTAAGCACTCTTTTGACTCTAATGTCTTCAATCTTGTTTCCTGTTTACTTATTCCAATTACTTTATTTCAGTTTATTCAAACAAAAGACTGTCATTGCAGGCTAGATCTAGAAATACCCATTATAAAAGTGCAGACTAAAATAAAATCAATTTACCACCTTCTAAATCTAAGGAGAGATTACATTTAATGTTTCCAGATAGTTATACAATAATTTCAGAGTAACACTCTGAGTATATAAACCTCCTGCTAATTTATAGTTCAGAACTGATCAAGAGAAAATTAAAACTTGAAGATTGTTTCTGGTTTACAATATTTTTTAAGTTCCATTGAATTTCTTCTCTTTCAGCTGTGACTTAACATAGCATGATCATTTATAGGGAATGCAAGGACAGAGACATCTTGTGGCAACAAGACGTTTGCAAACAAATGCACTTTCATATACTAAAATTCTCTTTAGATACATGAAATTAGTTTACTACAACTTTTAAAGTCAGTTCAAAACAAAAACTTTCAAATTAAAATATCAAAATGCTCCACTGATAAAAATGTTTATTATTTTAAAGAATTGTTTGGAGATTTTATTGAAAAAAGCAACATTATTGAAATTGTATGCCTGTTGAAAAGAAGACCCATCAAAAAAGACTCAGCTCTAATTTCAGTAAACACAAGCAGCTGCTCTAAGTTGGACCTACCTAGAAAAGGAATTTAACCAAACAAATATAACAAAAAATATTGTCTCCTTACAGAGGAATACTGAAAAACTCTCCAGTAGTGAGGAAATTAAATGGTGCATCTAAATTGCAACAAGGAAAAGTCAGGACAGATGTTTCTTCCTGTGATGATCCCCAAAAAAGACATTAGAAATGATGGGTGGAAGTGATACAGGTATGTCAAGACAGTGAGGACTTTCCTCCTGTGTCAGTCTCCATGATGGACTTCTTTCATTCAGTTTCTTCATCTTAAAAAGATGGCAATATTAAATGCACTAGCAACAGGAATGATTATGGCATTTCTAAATTTTCAGGAATCTAGATGAGTCTATCCCCTTGTTAAATAAATGTCATTGATCAATATTCTTTTAAATGAAAGGAAAAAAACAAATAAAACTTGAGGATTACAAAAAAAATTTTAAGTCCTACAAAATATTGCCTAATGCTGCATGACTGAGGGGTCATGAAGTTCAGGGAGATTAAACACTTCAACTATGACTACAGATCAAGGTCAGACACCAGCTTTGGAAAATCGCCTCACATCCCAAGCTTCAGCTTTTAACAGCAGCTGACACAGTCTTATATAGGCATATTATCCTTCAGTTTACTGGCATAAAAGCAGCCATGCATGAGATGTTGATCATTACAAGCTACCATAAAAAAAAAAGAGAACTCTCTCCAAAAATATTTGAAACAGATGTTGAGAGCAACATTAGACGTAGGTCTATGTTGCCCTCTGGAATGTGAGAAAAACAAATGCTAGTATTTTCAAGTAGAGAAATAATTCCTGTGAGTGGATTTACCACACTGCATCAAAAAAGATCTCTTTCATGATACCAGGTTAAAGAAGAACAATTTTGGGTCTGAAATGCTAAATGAGTTTGCAGAGTGACAATTGAGATTGTTATTAAGTGGCCTGGAAGAATCACAGGCTGTTTTGCCAGACGTCTAGAAAGTCAGACATTTACGGAACAGAGAGCACACAGTCCAGGAAGTGCGTTGCTCCTATTGCCATTATTTTTTATTAATATTATATCCTGTCTTCTGAAGACCAAAATCTTGTCCTAATGAAGCTTTCCA
>NW_008236932.1:288411-336181 GCF_000691975.1 Corvus brachyrhynchos | reverse complement strand
GATACAGACAAGATTACTCACTTCTGCTTTCACAAAGTTGTACCATGGCTATTTATAATGTTTAAAATACTGCTAAAAAATATTTGGTTCACCTTTAACCAGGAGACAGACACTTTTCTTATCAACAGCTAGATAGCTTAATAGTTTTTACCAAATTACCAATTATGAGTACAGCTTCAAGTCAGAACACACTGATCTTTTTTTAAATCAAATGTAACACCTTTTAAAAAGGTGAAACTTAGTAAAGAGAAGGCAAGCATCCTGTCACCTGCTTCAGGCTGTAAACTATGATAACAAGGAATAATGAAACATGACAAAAAGTTCTGAGATCCCTCATTGAAGAGATAATTAGTAAGGAAACAAAGCCAAATTAAATACTGCACTTGGCAACACAAGCAGTTTTTGAAGTCATGCTTTCCTCTCTCACAATTGTTTTCAGCTAAACTACAGCCTTAACATTAATTTTAAACCAAAACAACAGTGCCTAGGAAAAATAATGAGTATGGAATAAGGAGAAAAAGAAACTATTACTTAAGGTATTAGGGAAATCAAAAGTTCCTGAGGGCCTCTGCTTGCCACTGCTGTCCAAAGCCAAGGAAGCTAGAAGAATTCAAAGTTTTTTCCAGGGAGCACTGCAGAGATGGCTGGTGATAATTAGCTCACCAGGCTTGTATCCAAGTAAATACGGTTTCACCTAAATGGGGTAAGAATAATGGTGATGCTGTTAGGGACAGAGACATTACAGGCCTGTGAGTCTGAAAGTTCAGAATACAGTATACATGTCCTGCAAGGGAGATAAAACAGTGACTGGTAACAGACATGCTGAGATGCTGTAAAAAATGATGGAATTGGGATGTTCTGGCTTTGTACTTTCCTCCTCCAGAGATAAAGGTATTTCCAGGAGAGGAAACTAGCTCACGACTTTTTCAAGGTGATAGAATTATTTATTTGTGTAACAGAACACACAGTGTGCATAGTGGAAGACAGAATGACACAGATGTGCACACCTGGACCTGGAGATACACACACAGCCAGTCAACCTTCATCATGGGGTGGTGCAAGTGATATCTTGAGGGCATCTAGAGTGTGAAACAGTCTCTATCATGCCACCTTGCTCATCAAAATAATTCTTCTCTTTGCCTTCAAGAAACAAAGCAGCTTCTTCGGGATGATGGAAAGTGACTCAAAGAATAGAGACCAATTTACTGCTCTTTGCACCAGTGTCTGGTCACTGCCTGTGCTGCATGCCCCATTCAAACCACCCTGTGTACCTCAAGCATTTTGCCCCGCCACCTCCTAGAAATGTTGAGTCTCTCATTGCTTGTGAAGTACATTCTTCAATGACTGTATCTCAGGTTAGCAGTCTCTTTCTTGCACCAAGAGAAATCCAGAGGGACCTACTTCTTGTTTCTGCAAGAAGATTTAAGACTAGATGATCTGTGTTCTTTCACTACTCTCTTCTCTCCAAAAGAAATAATATTCACAGTAACAGGCCAGCATATTTTTCAGATCAGCAGGGAGAATAGCATTATCCTGCAAGAACTGGACTTACCCAGGATTCAGAAGAAAGTCAACTTGAAAGGCTGTTCAATCAGAATTGATTACATTTACATTTTACTGTAGATAAGAAAAACCTCCTTTTATGTAATCCCTCAGAAATAACTAAAACATAAGGGGAAAAAAAAACCTGAAAGAGCATAATCGGGCCATCCATACGCTTCTGCAATGGTTATAGAGGAAACAGAAAGTTAACTTTGAAAAGAGTATACAGGTCTGCAGCTGGAGCTATACTGAAAGAAATCTTTCCATCCTGCTACTTTTTGCTGTCATAGATATACTACTGAAAACAGAATATGTTAACTGAAAGTGCAGCAATTATTCTGTGTCCTCATCCCTCTTAAGCACACCTAATAAAATATTTGCAGGGACTTTTTGCAGGAGAAGGGAAAAAAAATCTGAAATATGATAATGGACCTCAACAGTGTACTACTTAGGTAAGTACTAATAGTGCTAATTCCCTCAGAACTGGAGATCTGTTCAGAAAAAATAAACATTTCAACAAATGCCTACATAGAACATCGAAGCATTGTCAAGGCTGGAGCAAGTAAGAGAAAATTGATGGAAAAAATGGTTCAGGCAAGAGAGAAGAGCAGAAGGTATGAAGAATAATAATAAAGTGGTTATAATAAACAACTTTAACATTAAAAAATACCTTCTAAATGTGCTCATTGCTGTTGATGTGTCAATACTAAAAGTAACCTACCAATACCTTTTTCTCCTCAATGCAGTATTTTTGCACCTGCTGCAAATGTCACTTTGCTAAGCTTTTCATTAAAATACTCACATCCAGGGTGGAATGAGGTGTTTCCTGTCACTAGACATCATCTATCACATTGCCTGCAAATCATTGCCTACTGAAGTGGTACTCATTAAAAAAAATACAGAGAAAATTACAACTGTAAAAACTGTCTGTCCCATTGTCAAAAGCAAGTTTTTAAGAAACTGAAAGGATTTTTAAGAAATTTAAAGCTCTTTTTTTCCCAAGCACTTAAGCTGTTGAGCCATTCCTGTTATCTAGCAACACTTAAGTACCAGTTTATGCCACATATCACTCCAAATTCCTTTTAAAGTGTTTTGTTACCTTCAATTGCTTAACATGTGCTTTTGCTTTGTAGACAATTACCACAGTGCAGGTAATTCTTAAGTATTTTTGACAGACAGAGCAGCAAAATGCCTGTATCAATCTACATGCTTTTACAGGCCTTTTATAATCAAGAGCCTGTGTTTCACTGCTGTTTAAAACTTACACTGTTAAAATGCATGACCTCACTCTGGTAGGCATGACATAGATAAACATCAAATTACAGTCTCCCAATAAATTCATTTAATTTTAACTCCATTAAATAAAGTGGATAATTGACTTAACTCTTCTCACTTCTTTTCTCAGAAACTACTCATATTGTTCTACATATACCATTGACAGAATTGCCATATGTTATATTTAATTTCATGAGGTAAACTATTGCACAGGACTACTCAAATGCAGCTAATTCACAAGACTTGAAATTCCATTAATTATTCTAAATAATTTTTATGTTCATGTTGCCTTCAAGAGCAAGGGGCCTCACCCTCAAGTATCCACACCTCCTGCTCCCAAATAAACAAAAAAGAGACACTTTTGGATAGAACTAGTTTGAAGGACAGAAAGAGAAAGCAAACAACCATATCAAAAATTCCATCATGAAACAGGAGATGCCATTAGTATCACTCTTTTTGGTTACATTGGGTTTCACACAATCCCCAGGTACGCATAGATGTTGCTGTGATCATGGAAGTTCAGATGTCTCTGCATCACAAGGCTGAGTTCAGAAGCAACAGGGCACACATGGAAAAGACCAAATGCTATAATCACATCTTGTATTTAGTCACAAGGTTTAGCTGGACTAAGCTGGAAGTAGCAAGGTGGGATCACACAGGCATGGGAAGCAAACAGACACAGGAAAAGCAAGCGGAGAGGAGGTGTCAATCCTGAGGACAACATGTGTGTCACCAACCACAGTGCTCTGCTTCTCTGGGGCCAATGTTTGTGAGCAGTGTTTGTTCTCAGGGAAGGAGCCTCACCATAAATTTATGGGCTGCTCAGACTGTCAGTCTGCTCTCTGGCTACCTGAGCAAGTACAGTGCAGCTCACTTTGCTGATAGTGCTTATCAATTAACAGCTGGAAAATATGCTGCGTAGTGTTGCTACTGCTGCATGAAATATTTCAAATTGTTTCTAAATCAAGAGATGTTGTCTAGGTTTACAAAGAAGCAACACTAGTACATTCAACTTTATTAAGTCGCTCCAACCCAGAATTACTTTGAACTCACTATGCTATCATTTCCTTAATTTAGAGAAAACAAATTGCCAGCATTCTTGTCATCAAACTGCATTAACCTGAGCAATATTCAAAGAGCAATGTTCACAATGTGACCAATGCTGAGCATTAAGTCTGTTGGACTTACTTCAAATGTTTTGACAATTATATCAACATCTCCCAGAGTACAATGTCATTGTTAACCACTCTAAACTGTGTTCAAGACGTATTCAAATTACCCCAGCAGCAGTGCTGCAGGAATGTTTCACACCTGCTGCTCCCAAAGGAGCATTTCCCTCTGCATTGTATAAAGATCAGAAGACCAAAAGAGACCTTTATGTTCATCAGGTCAGGAGAAGGCAGCCAGGGCATTTTTCCCAATAGAATGATCCTACCAAAGGCTTCCTCCTTAATGCTTAACATCAAGGACATAATTAAGAACAAACTGGAATAGTTAAAATAACACAAATAACACAAATAGCATAATGAAAACAAATCAATTTTTCCAATTTTCAGATCTCTTAACAAAACTCTGACTGCCAGATGCCATGTTCACTGTTCTGCCCTCCAAGCAGCAAGTAGCAAGCCCAGCCCAGTTATCAGAGGAAAGCCTTGTGTTAGTTCACAGATACATGGGTAGGATCTCAGATCCACATGCATTAAAGCTGAAAAGAAGGAACTGCAGTTTTCAGTCAAGCAGGACAACAGACTCAAACCACACAGCTGGTACACATAAATCTCATTGTCTCCACAGAGAAAAAGCTTTGTCGAGTCTTCAGAATAAGCCTTCATCAAAGCCAGGACAGTGACCACAGTTTGGCAAAAACACACGAGGTTATCTTTGTCTGAGCTGCCACAGGTGCCAGCAGGACTACAGAGGTCAGCACAAGCTGCATGGCCCACTCTGAGGTCTGCTTCTCACCAGCTCACACACGCCACTCTGAAGTCCCTGGACATCCCTCTGCCAAGCAGCCCTATGGCTGCAGAAATGCCTGCAAAGGTATAACAGAAATATGGTCTTCCCCTGTACCTAGTAGGAAAAGGAAAATGCAGAAGAAAAGGTTGCTCTGAATGAAAGATATTAAGAGATATGACAAGGTCTGGGGCAGCTAACACCATTTTTACTAAGGTTCCCTCCCAGTATCAAATAGCATTAAAATTTCAGAGAGATTTTATACAAATTTCCTAACTTCAATTTCACAGTTTCCCCCTATCTAGCAAATTGACAAATCTGATCTCTTTTTATGACAATGTTATGCACTTAGTAGGTGAGGGAAAGGCTGTGGTTGTGTCTACCTAGACTTTAGTAAAGACTTCTACACCATTTCCCACAACATTTCCAGGAGAAACTGGCTTCCCATGCTGTGGACAGGTGTACTCCTTGCTGGGTTAAAAACTGGCTGGATGGTCAGGCCCAGAGGGAGGTGGTGAACGGAGCTGGGGAAGGGTCTGGAGCACAAATCACTCTCCATACAACTGTCTCAAGGGAGGTTATAATAAGGTGGGGGCTCAAGTTCTTCTTCCAAGCAGGAAGTGATAGTATGAGAGGAAATGACCTCAAGCTGCACCAGAGGAGGTTTAGACAGGATGGAAAATTTCTTCATCAAAATGGTTATCAAGCCCTGGAACAGGCTGCACAGCGAAGTTGCTGAGTCCCCATCCCTGGAGGTATTTAAAATTTGTGTAGGTGTGTCACTTAAAAGCATGTTCTAGTGGTGCAGTGTTAGGTGTGCAGCTGGACTTGATGATCTGAAAGGTCTTCTCCAATGAAAATGATTCTATGATTGTCTTCATATTAAAAAAAAATACAAAAACAATAACAAAAGCTGAAAAAAGTCACTAAAAAATGGATTCATAATCCAGATCAGTATGTTAAAAAAACATTGCTAGTGGCTTCCAAATTTTTCACCAAATGAATGCAGAGACATTGGAAGCACTTCACTGTGTTTGAAGAGGATTCATTCATAAAAATCATTATTTTATATGACCTAATTTTTTTTTTTAATCCTGTATTGAATATTGAAAATCTATTATACAAAATGTTTGAAATGACAGAATAGAAAAGCATGCATAATACTGCAATTAAAATATGCCTCTCATCTAAAGACTTCAAGGCCTTCTCATAGCTGCTTGGATTTTCACAGCATTGGATAGTTTACATTCTCCAAAACTGAAAGCGGAAGATTCTCCCTTCACAGTTAAGAGCTCAGACAGGTATAATTTAATCACACCACCCAGCCCGTGACACACAGCAGAACAAATCTGACCATGTCCAGTACAAGAATGTTCATCATGACCAACCAGCGTTCAGGCTGAGTAATACTTCAGATTAAAAATACAATTCCCTAATGACAGTATTTAAAATATGAAGGAGAAAGGCATTGTAAGAGAGCATATAAATTTCATGGCTTCTTAGTCTTTCAGATTTTCTTTCAAGCAATGATGATTGAAATGATGATCCAAGTAATTTAACAGTTAACACAAAAGTAATGTTCTTGGAATCAAAGTTATGGCAAAATACAACTGTTTCTCCATCCTCTGAAACGGTCAGCTATGGGAACAGTAGTGCCTTTAGGAAATGTGAGTATAGCAAAACAGAGGGTGATAATAGCACAGATATTGTTACCATAAAGCCACACAAGAGTTTCAACTTGATTCTTTCAACTTGCTCAACATATAAGTTAATTAAATTGATTTTACTGGAGTCAGGGAATATTAATAATTGTCATGTTAGAAAAATAGCACCGTGCAGATAACACCAATATAATGTGGCTGTACCCTAGCAACTAAACACGATCTCACAACAGCTCATATTGTTATATCCTCTTCTAGTTTACTCTTGGGGGTTCATAATTTGATCCATTTTTTTATTTTTATCTCCTTCTTAAAGCAAAGTGCTGTGTCCATACAACTCTCTGGAAACCATGAACTTTCAATGACTTCAAAGTCGTCAACGTATTTCTTAATCTCTGACTTTTATCATGATGAGAGAAGTCTTCTATCAAAATATATCAATGAGAAAAGCAATTATTCAAAAAATTACTTGCAGCTTCGTAAGTCTGAGAATCACCAACCTGGATTTTGCTCTGGAGACATCTCAACAGGACAAAAAAGTGCACCATTTTTCTGTCTTACCAGAAAGAATATATGTCCTTACAAGAGGGCAGAGTTAAATTTGTTAGCAAGATACTTCGAGAACTTATTGGGATAGCTTCCTTGGGACAGGTGAAGCCCCAGATCTCATGATTTGCAGTGTTCACCCTTGGAATAAACGGGGGCATATCTCAAGTTTTCCCAGCTGGGAGATAAAAGGGAAGCAAAAACCCAGTCCCTTGTGACACTGTGGTATTTGATACAGGATGGGCTTAATAAGACAATCAAAATTTTGCAGGAGAAAGGATTGCTGCTATTAACAAAGGATATTTGAAAAAGCATAAGGTTACACGTTTCTTTGTTTTCAGGGCAAGATTACTCATTCCCTAGTGCAGCTTCTACCGTGCTCAGTTTAGTGCAATAAAATTACAGACTGGTTATCAGTAGATTTCTCTCATATATGCATTGAATCTTAAACAGACAAAACCAGATGTCTAAGAATACAACAGAAACACCATGGACTTTGTAAAAGACACTTTAACAGTGAAAATCTTCCCTCTGATCACAAAGCATGTAAGTTTTAGCTACTGTAATTTTACCTAGATCTAACAGGGAATTTTTCTAAACTCAGCAATGTGCCAGCTCCAGTTTGATCAGATTATCTAAATTTTATTTGCTTCTTGTGAATGCATATGGTCTTAGTGCACTACTACTGTTCTCTGAAGTCCAGTGAACAGTGACACGTGTTGTATTATCTGCTGATACACAAGAAGAACTTGCTAAAAATCCCAGTAAGACTTACATAAAGTGCATATCTCAGTGAACCATTTTAACAGTTGTAAAATTGAAGAAGAAAATAATAATCAATAGCTGCTTCAGTGAGAAACCACCAAAATTGTTATTACCACCTACACATGGCATCTATGATACCACTTGAGAGAGAATTCAAAAATTATACAAACATCAGGAAGAAATCTTGCAGCACTTCAGCACCATTTTTGCATGTCAATCTACCATTGAAATTACCTTGAATTGTTACAAATTAGTCTTTCCAACAACGTAGTTATCATCTTTGCTAAATAAACACTAAATTTATATCTAACAGGTGAATTTTCATTTTACCTTTTTTAAATTAGTTCTTCTGTGACAGATATCTATGCATCACTTTAAAGAGACATTTATGCAGGGCACAGTCATCAGCATATTGGGAAAATATTTTAAATATTTAAGAGATTATTATTAATGCAACATTTATCAGAGTAATAAATGAAGAAATTCAGCATTGGAAGCAAAGCCTATTTTTCCATTATTGGAAAGAAACTCCAGTCCATCCATTCCTGATATTTTCAGATGTTCTAGACATCTGAAAAGTTATTAAAAGTTTTATAAAAGTTACTATATACCTTTAGTCTTAAAAAGACTGGAATTCTTACACACTTCTTGTTTCAGTATCTTTAGCCCATGGGTCTCCTGAGGAAATGGGAAACTGAAAGATAAACAAACTCACAGTTCTTTGCACAGTAGAGCAGAACTTTGGCAATTTAGTTTAAGAACCTGCTGCACTCATCTGTTATGTGGCCATGAGGAAGTCAGGTAGTTTTCAAGTACCAAATTTGTCCCTCACTCAGATGAGTTCAAAAGTTGAGAAAATGAATGCTATGTAAACGATACCAGCAGGAAGATAAATACTGGGCAAGCACTGCCAAACGAAATTATTAGTACCAAATCAACACCAGAATCCTTGTGGAAAAGCTTTTTAAAAAGCTCTACCAAAAAAAAAAAACCAACACATCACAGCTGGTTTTAAGATCTCTCGAAACCAGACACTTAGAAAATTTAGGGTACAAAATAACTGTTTTAACCAGAAGTAACTTCAACCTAGAAGAATAATGTTGTAATTACTTCAAGTTAAGACATATACATCTGGAACCTTTTTATTATTCAAGTTTTATCTTGCTGTGTATGAATGAAAATGAAATTTAGCAAAATCACATAGAGCTGTACTGGAGGAAAACACTAATGTTTGAGCCCCCCAAGGAAAGCTTTCCATCAGACTGTAGTGCCAGAATGGAGTTAATGTTCACCTACAAATCTGTAAGAAGCATCCTACAGCAGTGCTCGTGATTTCTTTCTTCTTTCTGTCCAGCTGGATTTTTAATTAAACAAAAACTTCCAAGGAACTTCTTATCACAGCCTGTTCTTCTGGTTCTGTGCAACCATTGATTAGCATCACTCCACTCTTACTTTGTAACAGTATTAGCAATCAGTGAAAGCAATTACGCTCATAATAGAGTACACAGAGAAACACAACATTTGATGACCCTTTAAAACTTCAGTTATCCCAGTAGCTAAATAATATTGCTAAAACACTCCATCTATATTAATGATTTGTACAGCTGACCAGTCCTACTGTGCTTAACCACTTGCTGCACTAATTAGGCTGCCTAGAGTTTCTGGCTTTTCACTCATTTTTGGATAACACAACATTGCCTTCACAGATTTTTGGTGGGTAACAACAGGTAGCATTGTGCCTGTCATTGTTTTTATCAGAACATTGCTTTCATTTTATCCATAAAAAAACACCATGAAAGCAATATTGATATTCCAATTGCAGAAGATACAAACAACATTTCTGGACAAGACACATATTTTCCATCATCATTTAATTGTTAAGAAGTGGCTACATGGAAGGCAACACTGAAATGTGTGTTCAGATGAAATATCTGTGTCTATGGTGATACTACCACATGGGTCTCAAAAGTTTAAGCAATGCATCTGATGCTTTCCATACATGATGAAGCTGTGAGAGGACCATAGCAGAGGCACTTAATTTCATGCAGACAATACATCTGTGCCTCAAATAACTAAAATTTCAGCTTCATTTGCCTACCCTCCTTCTCTCCAGTTCCATGCCTTGAATGCCCAGACAAGCTCCCAGATTGCTGAACAGATGAATCAGAATGGGCTTTAACTGGCAGTCTCAAGACTGCCATCTGAGATTATCAGGACTCTTTGTATGTCTTTGAATACCGCTACTTCATATTAGAAGCATCAGAGAAGGAATTGGCAGTTTCAAGATGCAGGCTACACACATAGTTAATGTACATTTTAATTAAATCCAATCTACATAGCAATGCTTGTTAATCAAATCAGAATCTCAAACTGTATACATTTGCATATTCCTTCATGACCACCAAAAAAGGCAAAGAAGTACATTGTTTAAAGGTGCATTGTTGCTTGGAGTCAAAGACTGATAATCCAGTGTTTTTGATGAGCAAACCAAGCATTATTTACAGCATTGAGTTTACCAATTACTGGTAACACCCATGCTCATCTTTGCATCAGCAGGATTTCACTAAATGATAATTGCAGAACTGAGAAGTCTTGAACTGATGTTTCTCAAAGTGGTTTGTAGTGCCATGATTACTTCAGTTACTTGACACAACGTTTGCCTTGCTCCAAAATAATCCTTAAAATGCACTTAAATGCTAAAAATGCAGGTAAGAAGTATTAGAAGAAAATGTGAAAATTACTGTCTACCCAAACTCTTCTCGGGTAGCAGAACTGAGGGGCCAGGAACCCCACAGGTGGTTTGAAGAGAATTTTCTTCAGTCCACTATCAGCCCTGTGCAAATTCACTAGAATTTATGATATTTTGCCGTTTGCTCTTATTTGCCCTTCATACAACAACTCTAAGGCAATCAAATCAGTGACTACACCATCAAAGTACAGACTGGCTCTTTCAGGAAATACTTAAAAAATAAGTGAAAGTAACATCATGTACATGTCTTCTGGTTGTCTCTGTCAATCACCTAGCAACAGAGTGACAGAGTGCTCCATAAAATATACATGTTAAACCTCTTGGAGTAGAGAGCATAGCAAAAATGTTTACAGACAGACTGTTTTCATGATGACTAAATTTATATGTAAAGAGCAGGCTTTGCACCTACCACCTAGAAGTTTTTCAAAACCCTGGACCCCACTGGGGCTTTCAATTTTGGTCTCTTCTTGGGGGTGGGGAAGATCAAACTATGTGGGAGTACTGTTAGCTTGGTATGGGTTAATGTCTTCATTTTGGTCTACTTAAAATAGTGTTTTATCAGCCCCCAAAAACAATGTTTTATATAATTTTTACCCTAGCTACAAAATCTCAGAAACCATGAAAGCTTCTTACAGACTTCTGAAATTGAGAACAAAAATTACTTTCTAACTGGCTGTAGTGATACATTTACTATTGGAGCCTAGAGTTGAAACACACTTACATATATTGCATTACAATCATGTGAGTCCAAAGCTGTTATAGGAGAGCTGTTACATGAAGAGCTATGAAGATACATTACAGACTTTGATGTCTAAACCACTACGAAAAAAAATTTCCTTAGGTCTCCTTGACCTTCACTAGAAAGCTTCCCAGTGTGCCCCAGACTCTCAAGGCCTATCTTAGTAAGACTGTCTACTGTGGTTACAGAAACTACCATAAATAAATGAAAATTCCTTCACTAATCATAATCCTGCTAGGAAATAGCAAGAGGCCATCACATGATCTCACGCCATCAAGCAGGGACTTGATTAACTGAGCGCTTGACCTCTGATGAGTGGCTTCAGCAGATCTTTTTGGAATACTGGAAAAGTAAATAAAAGCATGCCATTCTGACTGTAAATTGGTATCTTCTTAAAAATAAAGTATTTTGATAATAAACAACATTGTCCTCACATTCTGACAACGAAAACTACTGAAATTGCAGGCTCATTAAGTGGCCTGGAATTAATCAACACACTTGAAGTTGCAAAAGGCATGCAGATAAAAACATCTTTTCTGGAAACAGAACAAACACCCCCCACCCCCCAAATCCCACACTTAGAATGACCACAAATGATCAAATGTTTGATTTTCCTCCAGATATGAGTAAGATCAGCTATCAGAAGAATTTTGTAAAGCAAAGCTGGACCTTAGTCAGTATTGAACATTGGCAGCCTTAGAGATAGATGACATCTATTTGCTTAAGTCACCTGAATCAATGCTTTGGGTCACAGACCACACAGGCAACATATTTCCCCACTTAAAACTCTTTTTAATTCAGAAAAGGAAAAATGACAAGTGTGTTTTGTTTGTTTGTTTTTTCCTTCTTCTTTTCTACATTTATAGTTTTGCTTGTTGTGCTTGGTCACTGTCTTGGGGTGACCTTATGATGTGTATCCCATATCGCTGCCTATGCCCAGAAATTAATTTTTGTGCCTTTCTATGCCTCTAAACTGAGCCTGAAAGGGGGAAGGAAAAAACTGAGCAAAACTTTCTCAAAGCAGTTTGCAGCTCGTTCAAGGTTACAAAAAGATAGCAGGTTTTTTTTTCCCTAGCTGGGGCAGGGGAGGGAGGAAGCACCCGGCTTGTTTTTTCCAGTCAGTTTTTGGCCAGTTTTTCTTCTTCTTGTTCTCCGGAGAGAGACTGAGAGTTGGACTTTGGATTTCCTTCTCTGGAATTCCGGATTTTTCCCCTTTTCTACTGGACTGCTTGATTGCTGTAACATCAGAGCACATCGGGAGGACTTTCCACCGGGCACAGAGGGCCTGGCCCCGGCCCAAGCCCCAGCTCCGAGGAGACCAAAGGGAGGACTCGAACACTTTCCCAGGTTTTTTCCTCTACCGCGAAAGATTTTACCATCTAACATTATTTTCCTTCCCATGTGTTTGTTAAATAAATAGTTTTATCTTCTTCACTTTCCTTCGAGGAAAATTTATTTTTTCCCGAACCTGGTGGGGGAGGGGTGGTTGTGCCTTCTCTCAGAGGATATATTTCTAAATTTGCCCAAACTGGAACAGTCACACATGTGAAAAACAGACTGAAAAAATAATCAAGAATTCATTTAAAGTACGTTTTGAGCCAGGAAGGTTGTATTTTCCCTGATACAGTCTTCAGGTGGACTCATTTTATCTTCATGAAAAAAGAAACACCTAAAAACCCACATGTATTATATTCAGTGAGAAACTCTGCTACCTTTTATCATCATTTCCTAACAGGATTACAATGCTCTCAGCACCAGAGCTATTATGAGCTCAGATAAGGTTACAGCAGATATCCAGAATTGCATTGCCCATTGTTCACGAAAATCAGGCTGAGATTCATGCAGCAGAAGGGTGAACTGAGCAGAGCACAGACCACCTCTGGCCAGAAGAGAAGCAGACACTGGGGAGCTGAGAACAGAAGGGTCAGGCAGCTCCATGAAAGGCCAGGCAGCTTCACAAATCTGATGTGCTTCATCTCAATGGAGAGACTGCAAGTAAAGAACAGCACACAAAGAGCAATATAAGAGAAAAACACTTGCGTAGTGCTTTGAAATGTAGCCTAGGCACATTGATTGGATGGCACAGCAATTCAGTTTCTATTTTCTATGTGTACTTGCTGTCCTAATAATTTTGGAAACACTAACCAGATTGTAGAATCTTTGACTCATAGTATGAGATGAGTATGTTCCTTTCTTTTTCTTTGTAAATGTGCAGGAACAGGAAACTATTCAGTTAGTTAGAGAATGCAATGAAACCTCAGCAACTCACTATGATTATTTTTTTAGCATTTACATTAACATATTCTTTTTTGTGTGGGCTATGGTTAGAGACACAAACTTATCTAGGAACACAAGCTTCTACTTATTCCATTTTTTCAGTTTACAGTAGTGCTGGAGTCATAACTCTAAGACTTTTACAGCAACTCCACTTGTCATGATCCAACACTGAGTGAGATCCAGACAAAATCTAGGTTACCACAATGGACTGTTGCTTCCCGTTCCAAATCCAAGTCTTCACAAGCTACTGACTGCTACGCTAACCTATGTTCGTGCTTCTTCTGACATGCCTTCACAAGAGAACTGGAAAAATGCAAGAGAGCACAGGCAGAAAAAGGGAGAGGGGAAGAACTGGTTAAAAAGAAATGACAAATTCAGTACACCGACTTGCTGAAATTTTTTAAAAACTATTTTATGATTGTATGAGATTATATGCTTCTATAATTAAAAATTCAGAAACATTTAATCTTAACCTAAATGAGATATTTATTTAAATGTGGGTATTCTCAACTGTTCTTTCAGCTAATGTGATGCACATTTTTTATTCCAGTGGAAAACAGGCTCTTGACATCATCAGGGCAAATGTAGCATAGGGGAATATAAGAAAATTAGTATTCTAAAATGGCTCTTAGAAAGATGCACGCACCATTACACCATATAATTTGGACAGTTTTACATATTATTATACCTTGCTTGATTCTATCTTTAAGACACAGTGACCCTTCAATATGTGATTTAAGTTAGCAGACAATGGGAACTTTGATAGTATTCACTGAGATACAAACAGATGCACCTCTTACAGAGCTCAGCCTACCCACTCATCTAAGATCCTATCATGCCAGTTCAGTGAACTGATTTTCAGACAGATGAAACATTTGAATTGTATCATGAGGCTAATATTGAAGTCATATAAATGAAACCACATTCATAGTCTATTTTATTTTTCCTAACTGACTTCGTATCTTGCTGATGTCTGATGCTTTTTAGGTCAGTCTGCTGGAGAAACAGCAAACAGCCTAAAGGACAAAATTTCTTATGCAGATGAATCGTGGAGAACTCATTCTCACACGAGTAGGAAGATATCTGCACCAACTGAAGTAGAATAAAAAAAATTGCAGGAATGTGGAGATATTAATATTTCCTTTTCTCCCTTTACCCTTTCAAAGATTATGCTCAGAAAGGAAACGCTGTAGTGAGACTTAGCCTTTCTCTACACAGATCTTTTTTCATGCTAGAAGGAGGCAGTGTTATGTAAAAACAAAGTCATCACCTTCTGAATGCTGCTCTGCCCCCAAGGGTTGTGGAAAGAAATAGAAGACATAATTTCAGTGACATTAACCTCTGCTGGGGTATATTGCATTATATTAGAGAGTCTTTTTTTTTTTTTTTAAAATATACTAAACAATTTAAAAATGCCTGTTTATCCAACATATAATACTTTATTTATTATACCACTGGATCGTTCCATTTTCCATAAAGCTTTTTAATTTAATGAACTAACTCCTGAGTGATGAAGAACCTTCTACAGGGAATGCTGCCCAGTGAACTAGAATACAAATAACCCTTAGGAGTGAGCTCCTCAAAGGGAGACGGGAATAAGCCTTAGAGGAGAAAGCATCCAAGTTCTTCAGTCTGTAGTTGCTCAAGTTCACCACTTCTCATGCCTCTGCTCCTCCCCACTTTTACTCATTTTAATATTCTCTGATTATGAATGCACTTGTCAACTTTTAAAGAGCTGTTAACTGTAATTATTGATGGTAGCTGGAAGGTGTATTGAACTCCTGTGAAATAAACTAATTAAGAACAATTCCACTGACTAGAAAGCATAAACTTACCCCATCCATTATTACTGCTCTCCTTCTTTAATTAGAAAACCCATAAATGACTGAGGAGGACATATGCCAGTAGAGCCACAATTTACTTTTTGGAGGATTGCAACCCAGCAGGAAGACTGTAATGAATGTAAGGAGAAGGAAAAAGAAAAATAAAATGATACTGTGCCATGTTTAGCAGTAACTCAGTTGTTCCAGAAAGATGAACAACTGAATTCTTATCTCATTATCTCATTGTCATGAAATCTGATGTCCAGACTTTACATTCATGTCCAGACATCACCTTTTTCACACTACTAATCAAAACTCTGTACGGCACACATGGCAATAAAGGACAGACAATCTTCTACTCTACATTAAAGAGAGTATATGCACTGCTAAGAATCTTACTGCTGAAATGCTTGCAAAAGCCTCCTTATTTTCTACTAGATTTTGCAATATCACTGAAGAACACTGATCTGAGCTGTTTGGTAAACAAGTGTGGCTTTGCAATCCAAGGCACTCATTACTGGCAAAGAAAGAATATTCAAAGAAGCAGCTACCCTGAAACAACATGATGTGTTGCTGTTGCATGTCTTTAGGACCTGCCACTACTACACTGGTACTGTTGCAGTTATATGACAGGAAAGGTTTCCAAAACCACTCCAGACAAAAGTGATATGGACAGGTTTGAAAGACAATACTCCGAAACAGAAAGACTGTTCTAGATGAAAGCAGCTGAGAATCATTCATGCTCAACCTACCACCTTCCAAACTGGCTAACATCCCCTTCCATAGATTCTTGTAAAAATACTGAGTTAACTACTTGTTCTTGAGAATACTACTCCCAAAAGCTAGCAACCATAAACAGAAAGTTTCCAAGTACTAGGAAAAAAACAAAAGCCAAAACCTCCAAACCACATCATGTATGTTCAACACAGCAGACTGACCTTACCTTCAACAGTAAACACATCAAGTTACTAATTAGGATCAGCTAATGAGAACATTCTTAGGGTAAATACATCAGGCTAGAAATAAAACCAAGATGCCGAAATAATCAATAGTGGCTATTCAGGCCATAAAACAGATTAAAGAATTAAACACCTGAGTTATGCTCCTAGAAAAGACTATCACAATACTGAGAGCCGTGTTCAGGTAGCCTGGGTATGGGAAGCAAAAGGAAGAGCAGGACTTTCTGTTCCACTCAAGGTTAACATCTATGACCAATTCATGGCACAGGAGAAAGCTGAGGCCAGAGTAAAGCCAAGGATGTACAGATGCCAAACAGCAGTGTAACTCTGGAGTGTATCTTCCGTGATTTTAATTAAGGCCAGAATTGGGGATACTACTGAGGCATGTGGATTTTGGGTCCAGCTGAAACTATGCAGGGTAGAAATCACAAGAGTAGCTATAAATGGGTAATTCTTTCATCCCCAACCAACACATACCTACACGTTTAGTAAAACTACATTCTTTAGTAATCTCCAACCTGTTAAATTGCAACAGATTTCAATTTCCCTCGCCTGAATATTTTTGCTTCTCACTTAAATAGAGGAAAGGAAAAAAAAGGCTATTAGCACTCTGTTCCCTCCTTGTGAAGCAGTACTTCCAAATTTCAAACCATTTATGGAGTTGAAAAAAAAAATCACCTGTTGTGAATTATAGAGACCACGTAACTTACAATAAATACCATATTCCTATATAGATGTATTGGTAATTGCCCTCCTAGTCTCAAAGTTAGTTACTCACAGTTCCTTTTTCTTAATATGCATATTTTTATGGCATTATATATAGATTTATAGGCAGGAAAGATGTAGGTAGAAAAATGGCATGTTTGGTATACCAGGTACATGCATGAAATTATAAAGCTGGAATAAATCTCTCTTTCTCATACAATATCTTGAGAGAAACTAGTAGAAGACACCTTTACCTATTTGACACAAACCTGCTTGATAAACAGAAGCTGGGCAATACAAGCAATTATTAAGTCCTACTACATATGAAAATGACTGCTGTGAAAAAAGTAAATGCTAAGTGGTAAGAGGACACTTCTTCGATCATTTCTACTTGATGGCCTCTTTGAGACAGAAAACTTACTTGTTCTGTTTCCCATCTATTCATGATGTGAATTATGTGGGATAGTTGTTGACATAATTAAGATTCATGTTTTCACACCTGAACCAAAGAATTGGCTGATAGTATAGCTGTGAAGAAATAAATTTGTTGAGAATATGATTTATTATTAGACATGCACAATTTATTCTCAAACTGTCAAGCTCATCTGCAGCCCCATAGGGTTTCTTAATGGCTACAGTCTGCTAAAAAAGTCAAGGAATGGAAGTACCTACCAGTGTTGGGACCAAAAAAAAAAAAATTTAAAATTTCATCTTCTAAAATAAGGCCTCCTCTGACCAAGAAGAAAAGCCTTAGATGGCCTGAATTCTTCCATCTTCAAAAAGTTTCAACACAGTCTGACGGTGAAAAAAAGATAACTGAGCACACAAAATGTTGGTCACACTGATGAAATCAAATTTCCAAGTGTTCATGTGACAATCAGTGACTAAGAGCATACTTTCTTCAGGAAAACATATGGCCACAGCTGCTAACTCAGTTCTGGCCATAGGTTCAAAATGAGGAATTCACTTCCATCTTTTCCTGCTGCCATCATGCTGGCACTCATGAGAATGAATCTACATGAAGAACAATTTGGTTACAGTGATCGCCTTTGGTGTTAATGCCTCTCACATGAAGAAGTTTCTCCTAAAGAATTAAGGTTAACCACTTCATAAGTAATTTACAAGAAAAACATATGAAAATGACTAATCAATATGAGTTCCAAAGTTCCAAGAGTTTTTTCCAGTGCAGAAAAAAACCACATAGTGACAAAATGTAAATAAATGGAATTTACTTCCATCTTCCATTTTGATAGAATTGTGAGAGCTTGAGACACAAAACATTAGTTTTAATAAGAAACCACACAGACTCATAGAAGCTAAATCTACCTAAGGCAACATGAATGAAGACTGACAGACACATAGAAAGAGATATTAAAGAAGTCTATTGGTTTAATTTTCTTCAGAATTAAGATAGAAATATATGCTTCATTGTAAGAACTACATACATTTTATTTAGATAAAGATGTGCAATGAGAAAAGTATGATTCTCTACCATTGCTGAGAAACTAAAAAGGGCCAATAGTAACAGTTATGTTCATTTCATAACTTCTGTCTACAGCGATTAAATCAGCTTGTGTATTAGCAGTATAATGAATCAGTACATTGATGTTAACTAGCCTGCAAATCATTGGTTCTGAACTAATTGAGTTTTTATCTTCTAAAGTTCTTCATTGCTGGGTAGACGATCAAGCAGTTCAGAGTTTGGCATAATCCTTCAGGATCATTTCCAATTTCTGGCTCAGCATGATGTTCCCCTTCACTTTTAGTTTACCAGAAAAGAATGCCTAAAAGGAACAGAAGAGGGGGGGGAAAAAAAGGCATGTATTCAATTGTTTACTCACAAACCAAACAGCTGCTAGAACGAAACAAGACAACAAAGATAAGAATGGTTATTTAGCCATCAGGAGAAAGCCTTCAGTGCACAGTGCCTAATGGTTATCAGCTATTAACAAAAACTGCTCATTTCTAATACCATCCAGAACCAGATTTTTTTATCTATAGTGCAGACAAGGCCAAGTCTGTCACTCAGGGAAAGAAATAAAATAAAATAAAATAAATACAAAGCAACTTCAGTGGCCTCTGCTTCCTTTCTACATATAGCACAGAGGACTTCTCCAGGCGTAAGACAAATGCCTTCACAGAAGCTGATGGCAAAACTTCAGCAGGGCACAAAGATAAAGCTCCCAGCATCATCCCCTCATGCTGCAGATATCCATGTATCATTATAAGAAATGAAAAAATGGAATTAAAAGGCTATATAATGAAAATTAAAGACCTAATGAAAATGTAAGCTACACACTCAAATTCCTAACAAATACAAACTTGCAAAATGCATTACACACATAGGCTGAAGAAATGCAATGGTTTTGTACATAGCATATTACAACAAATAGGAAATAAGCAAGACTTTGTTGCATTTGCAGAGTTACACATCAACCAGTATTTTCACTTCAATGCTGGTATATTACATTTTTATTGTCCCTACTTCAAAGAGCTGTATACCCTGTTTCAATCTAGTTTGTATTTTTTTAAAACTAGTTTTGCTTTGCTGTGGCTTTGCAGTTTGAAAGCTCTTTGAAAGTTCTTTAGATGTGCTTTTGCGTAGTTCCATTACCTTGAAATACATTCATATAAAGAGTAGAAAGAGCCAGCAGAAAAGAATTTTAATGGATTCTTTGAGCTTCTTCAAATCAAAAATTTCACAGAAACTCAAAGGAAACAGTAATACCTATGCATAGATGATATTCCTGAATTGCAATCACTGTTCTTTAGCATTCTGATGATTAGACATCAACATCTTGTTTATGCTTTATGCCTGCTGTATACAGAGGGTCACAAAGGATTTTACTCATGCGATATGTAAGACTCATAACAAACATTTGCCATGATCATTAGTCTCCAATTTCACAAAGTCTCCAACAACTTCTGCTTGGGATCAAAGAAAAAGAACTGTTTGATATATGATGAGTTTAATTAAAGTTTTCATTTGCTCAAGCTTTAATCTGTAAGCTGACATATTAAATTTGTGACAGTTTAATTTACTTTTGCACAAGGCTGTTTTATTCGCAAAATTAGTAGTTTTAAGCAGTTGATTACTCCAACAAGCTAAAAGTGCAGACCCAGATTAGACCTTCCTTAAATCTTTCTTTCCCTGAAAAATACCCTGGTTTGGGGGAATTTTGACCATCTACATGCATGCATTGTCTTGACATTTCTCTTTGCTGCAGTACTAGCAATAAATCAGACCATTGCAACAAACATCAACTTCCTGCAACACAAGAATCAAAACAGCTTGAATGACCAAACTGACAAATCTAAGCTTGCAAATCGTATACCGTGAAGAACCAGGAAGCAAACAAACTATTAATTTTGTGCTGCCAGGCTTTATGTTACAGAATCACAGAGTAGTCTGAGTTGGAAGGGACTCAGAAGAATCATTGTCCAACTATAAAGGGAATGGCCCACACAGGTATCAAACCCACAGCCTTGGTGTTACCAGGGCCCTGCTTTAGCCCTTTGTGGTTATCTTTGTCTACACATGACAAAGATGGCATAAATGTCTCCTCATGCTTTCTGGCAAATTCAGTACAAGGTACTGATGTGCTTATACCTCATTGACTCTGGTCTGCACTTTCAAAACATCCCAGGGTTTAGAATTTCAGAATGCAAACAGTCATGAACCACAGCTTGATTTAAGGCAAGCAATATGTCTACATACAAGAGAGTATGTCTATGACACCCAGGCTTTACCTTTTGGGGGTTGATCTTTTGCTGTACCACATCCATGAAATCCTCATCTGAGAGAGTGAAGGTGGTGTCAGCAGAACTTCTGGCAGGTCCTTGATACACTGCTCCAGAGCCATTCTTTAAGTCAATTGCTGAGAAATAAAAGTAAAGATAGTTTAATAAAGATAAAATTTTCAGGCTTAAGAACAGTACTTTCCTTACCTATTATCATAAAACATCCAGTCTAAACATAAATTTTGAGCTATCGGCCACTTATAAAATAAATTAGGTTTAATTCTTCTTCATCAATGAAAGAAAATAAAAAATTATTCCTGTACTAAAGGGGAGGGTGTTTACAGCAAGGACTGCCATTTAAAATTCTTGCAGCGATGGTAAAAACTATTTTTGAATGATGCTAAAGATGCACAAGATATTAATTAGTGCAATTATTGCAAAAATGTTCAAGTTAATAATAAAGCTCTCAAGTTCAAAAACATCCTATAGTCAGACAAGACAAACGTAGCTGTGTTCAGACACACTGCTGCATTTTCCCTGGTCTGTCCCACAGGCAATATAATATAGCCTATTCTGCTTCATGCAAGGAGTGTTTAAAGCCTTGCCAGTTATCTGTCTTTCTCTTCTGGAAAGACAAAAATTCCTCCAAGTGTCTGTAGCTTCAGAGTGTTCTTTTCCCATGCCAAATGACCTGCCAAAATAATCTATTACAAAGCTAACACTATCAGGTATTGTGTCATTTGTTCAGAAGAGTATTTTGACAGGATGTGCTGTGCCAAGTAATTCTCAGATTTTACGAATTCCCATCTTTCCTTTACACTTTTGCCTCTTGATCCATCCCACACATTATTCATGTGGATAGTCCTGCAAGGACATGGCGTCTCTCGTCACAGAATCATGGCTGTCAAGTTGGCTGCTCTTCATGGACGAATTTTAGGGCCCTCACCTAACCATGGAGACTTGTTTCTGCATAAACTCTCTTATGTGCAAATTTCTTCCAAATAACTTTTTGACAGGGTAAGGGAAACGATAAAGATTGAGAGTAGCTTTAGTCTATTTAAGTCTTTCATTTTCTGAAAGTAATATTTATCCAGTTATGGCAGAACTAGAAGGGGACTTAAGTATACAAAATTGCTCAGTGAGAAGTGACGTACTGGATTATTATTTTCCAGTTGATTTTAAGGTAAATTATAATTTATGGAACAGATTTAATGCATATCACTAACTTCAGGCAATATGGGAAGAAATTAAAAAGGTTACTGAGTACCAGATGAATTATCTATACATTTGTGTTTGTGGGTAGGGGCTGTGTAACATCCTTGTGATCCGAAACAGTAGCTATATAGTCTAACATATGTGAGCCTTTACACATTACTCCTGTAGGTTACGCAGGCACAGACTATTATTAGAAAAACAAAAATCAAGAAAATCATCTACTGAATCATGACGTGCAAGCTGCACACACAAACCAAACTCTGAGAGTGGATACCAGCTCTCACACTAAGTTAACCAAGCCTAACTGTCCGTGTGCTTTTAAAATACAGCTCTACCCAAATGCTGGCAATGTTACACACCATGCCAGTGTAGGAACTGCTCCCTTTGAGCCAAACAGCAATGCCAGCAAGCCCAACAGATTAATTCACAAACCACAGACGTGTCTAGGATGCCTACAGCTCTTAATCAATTGTTTTGAATTACTTCTGGACCTTAGGAATCCCTTCTTGTACTTCATTCTGCTGGCACTAGATTTTTTTCCTGTCCCTACCCTTCCTACACTGCTCCAGAAGGAACCCAAATGCTGAAAGCCTGACATACCCAAGACACAACTTCTCCTTCTTCACTAAGTACTGGCTGAAAAGCAATTTTGACATACTTTACTGATAATACTCATCCATCAGTCTCAGCAGTGTCAATTTTAGATGACAAAAAAAAATTAAAAAGGTGTAGTGACTCAGAAAAGTTATAATGACACATTTTATTTTGAATATAGTACATAATTAACAGTCGTTGCATTGTTGTACATTAAGATATATCACTTACATTATTACAGTCCTTGTTCTCCTTCTCCATTTCCTAGCCAAATCCCAAGACCATAATTTACCAGTCAGTATCTACAATTAACAGTAACCTCTCAAAGCACAACCAGACCTTCAATCATTGCATAATCACGGCACCCATAATCAAGGTAAGCCTTTCACGTTTACAAAATCACAGAATCATTAAGGTTGGAAAAGACCTCCAAGATCATTGAGTCCAACCTTTGACTGATCACTACCTTGACAACTAGACCACAGCAAGTTGTTCCTTGAACACTTCCAGGGACTCCACCCTTTCTGTGAAGTAATTTCTCCTGATGTACAATCCAAACCTCCTGTGGTGCAGCTTGAGGCCATTTCTTCTTGTCATGTCGCTGGCTGTGGAACCAGCAGGAGAAACCAACCCCCACCTGCCTATGCCCTCCTTTCAGGCAGTTGTACAGAGTGGTAAGGTCTCCCCCAAGCCTCTGTTTCTCCAGGCTAAACACCCCCAGCTCCCTCACAGGACCTGTGCTCCACACCCTTCCCCAGCTCCATTTCTCTTCTCTGGACTCACTCCAGTACCTCAACGTCTTTCTTGTTGTGAGCGTCCCAAAACTGGACACAGCACCTGAGCTGTGGCCTCACCAGTGCCGAGTACAGGGGGACAATCACTGCCCCTGGTCCTGCTCGTCACACTACTGCTGATACAGGCCAGGATGCCATTGGCCTTCTTGGACATCTGTGCATCCACTGGCTCATGTTCAGCCAGTTGTCATCCAAAATCCTCAGATCCTTTTCTACTGGGCAGCTTTCCAGCCACTCTTTGCCCAGTCTGTAGCACTGCCTGGGGTTGTTGTGACCCAAGACAGGACCTGAAACTTGACCTTGCTGAACCTCATCCAACTGCCCTTGGTCCATTGATCCAGCCTGTACAGATCCCTCGGCAGAGCTTTCCTACCTTCCAGCAAATCAACATTTGCACCCAAGCTGGTGTCATCTGTGAAATGACTGAGGGGACAGTCAATCCCCTCATCCAGATCAAAAAAGATGATATTAAAGATATTAAACAGGACTGGCCCCAATACTGAGCCTTGGGAAACTCCACTAGTGACTGGCTCCACCACTCTTTGGCCCCAGCTATTCATACAGATTTTTACCCAGGAAAGATTATGCCTTTCCAAGATGTAGACTGCCACCTTTTCCAGGAGAATTCTGTGGGAAACAGTGCCAAAGGCTTTGCTGAGGTAGACCCATCCACCAGGTGGGTCACCTGGTCATAAAAGGAGACCAGGTTGGTCAGGCAGGACCTGCCTTTCCTAAACCTGTGCTGGCTGTGATCCTGGCCCCTTGGTTGTCCCGTATGTGCTGAGTGATCACAATCAAGATGACCTGCTCCATAACCTTGCTGGACACCGAAGTCAAGCTGATCACCTCAAATCCTTAACCTCATATCAAGTTAATCCTTACTAGAAATCCCAAATTTAAAAAAAAATTTAAAAAAATAAAAAAAAAATAGGACCGATATAGTCATATATTCCTTTCCCAAAAAGGTGAAAATGTTATTTCTGCTGCTTCTGTATTCTTTTTAAAGAATATTAAAATTTGTGATAAGGAAGAAAAAAAATGAAAAAAAATTACTGAGCAGACACAAAAGCAGAGCATTCTGTGACAGCAAAACTGTCTTTTCCACAAAAACACAGAGAACCTTCTATTGCTACTTTATCCATTCATTTTTGTAGGCTTCATCATAAATGAGTTGACCTCTCTAATGCAAGTAATTAAAAAAAAAAAAAGGTGAAAAAAAAAGGTGCCACTGTGGAGAAAGAGTGATCCAAAATACATGGGAAAGAAACTCCCCTCCTTATAAAGAATGAAGTATTACCACAGAAACTTGCTCATTCAATTTTTTTTCAGGGCAGGAAAACAAACAGAAGGATTAGAAACATACACAATCCATTTTCTTCCCTCTTGACCTGTAGAATATTCAAGACAGTTGAGACTAGAGCACTGGCTCATGGACAAATAAACTAGCAATGAAAGACACAAGCTGAATGCCAGAACAGGTTCCAAGCATCAGAGCAGAAAAATCCTAGCTTTCCAATGACCAGAGAGAGTGCCCTCGTGTAAAATACAACTTTATGAGATAAAGCTATATATATATATGTACAAAACACAGCTGCCTGCTGTAGCAAGAAATGGTCTCGATGCAGGACTATGCAAGTTTTCTGCACACACGTGCTGGATACACTCTGTGGCCATAGCTAGCGTGTTGCCAGTGCAGCTGGCAGCCAGCTCAATAAGGATGTGGCACTGGGGCAGCCACGTTAGAGCTCAGGTGGCTGCAGACATGGGTAGCTGCCAGGTCTGCCCTCCACACTGCCACTGCAGCTCTAGTGCTGCCAGTAAAGAGGAGCAGCCCAAAAGTGCCTCCAGTGTCCTCTGCTCCTGAGCACATGCAGACCCTCCATGGCTGCTACAGCTAGAGCTCTGCTAGCCATTCACACGGCTGATGTTTGCAACATGGGTATGGGTACTCCCCCTTACTGTGTGGCAACACAAACTAACCTCAAAGCCAAAGCCCATTTTAAAAACTAATTGCCTTCTTAAATATGTAAAATTCTAGTATTACACATCTGGCAGAAAAGTAGAATCAAGAAGTTCAAGTGAATGAAATGCTAGTTTTCCTTCAAACTGTTGCTTGGATACATAAGTGTTACAATAATTAAGAATCTATGAATTATTATCATCCACAAGATGCTGTTGTAAGAGATGTAATAAAAAGAATGAAAAATTCACATATATAGAAATTAAAACACTAGACAAAACAGAAGACACTGACATTTTATAGCAGGTTGTCAAAAACCTAAAAATCTAGTATTTGGTGTACAGATTTTGTTTCGACTTTGAAGAGTGCCTTACACTTCCTAGGAGAAAAAACAGTCAAGACTTTTTTTTGTTTAGTTTGGGTTTTATTCTGCTTTACAGTGGCTAAACAAGGGCAATATAAGGCTCATCTTCTAAGCAAAAGAAAACAACTATCATCCATTCTTCATTGCCTGAAGTCATATTGCATCATAAATTATTGAGCAATTTCACCTTAATTTGTCAGCTATCCACAACCGACTACATGTAACGATTTCTTTCCAGTTCTCATAACAAAGTTTTATTCTTCTGAGAACTAGAAAGGAACAGAAACATCTCCTGCCTTCAGCACTAACTTCAGAAACACAAAGAAAAGCAACAGATGGGCAAACTCATCTGAGTACTGTTCTAGAGCACCATTAGCTATCAGCTAACAGATCTCAACAGCATTAACTTTTCTCTATGAAAAGAGAAGTTGAAATGAAGTACCTTAACTCTAAAAAAAAAAAAAGATTAATATTTTATAACCCCTGAAAACAAAGGCAATTGTTGTACAGTAATAAATATGCAGGAGAGAGCAAAGCATGCTTTAGGTAGTGAAGCAAACTGGAGAAAGCTGGGGTGAGTGTCAATTAAGGTTTTTGTTAAAAAGTGACAGAAGGTAGCTTCAGTACCCCTACACTTACGACTTAGGTTTTGATACTTGCTTTGTCATCTTAAAAGGATTTTCAGCATCCTCTTGATTTAGAACAGCTTGCAAAATACCACTAATTAAGGCCAGTTGTCAGGGGCTACAGTTCAACATTGTTTAAACAGCAGATGAGCTGTCCAGAATTTCATATCCTGAGTGCACGTCAAATGTTCTACACCTCCCCATGCCTTCACACCATCCACAGAGCACTCCGTAAAAGGAAAGTCCACTGCTGCCTAAACAGGCTAGTGTTATAATACTAGTGCCTCCATCAAGAAGTGTCTCTGTAACAACAAAAGCCAAATTCAACTCACAAATTTCCCTTCACTTAAACTTATAAAAATCCTGGTTTACTGCAGAAAGTAGAGATCAGAAGGTCTCTTAACAACTGCAGTTAAAACACCAGAAATAAATGTAAATACAGTAAAAAAAGAGAATTTTTGGTTCCTTATAGTTCCTTAAAAGTCATTCCTGCAGAATGACAGCATACATGAGAACAAATTTCACAGAATCGGAGAATCATGAAGGTTGGAAAAGATCTCTGAGATCACCAAGTCCAAGTTTTGACAGATCAATACCTTAACAACTAGACCATAGCACTGAGTGCCACACTCAAGTTATTTCTTGAGCACCTCACGGATACTGACCCCAGCACCTCCCTGGGCAGCCTATTCTTTCCATCAAGAAATTCTTCCTGATGTCCAACATGAATCCCATGGTTGGGGGCCATTTTTGCTGGTCCCGTCATTTCCTACCTGGCAGAAGAGACTGACTCTCACTTGCCTATAACCTCTTTGCAGGAAATTGTATAGAGTGATATGGTGCACCCTGAGCCTCCTTTCCTCCAGGCTAAACAGCCCCAGCTCCCTCAGCTACTCCTCACTGGACTTGTACTCCAGGCCCTTCTCCGCACATGCTCCAGCTCCTCAGTGCCGTTCCTGAACTGAGGGGCCTAGAACTGGACACAGCACTCAAGCTGTGGCTGCTGCCTTCTCTCTTCTGCTTTCTTCCCAGATCTCTAAGAGGCTAAAGGACATTAGCAGAAGATGCTGGAGTTACAATCATTGAGTAAGACAGCAATGGGCTTGCAGGGCCCGGATTGTTTCCAGCACTGTCAAATGCCACAGTTATCACAACAGCACAAAAGCTGTGCAAAGGTGACAAGTCAAAAAATTAAAACACAAGACAGAACTATATATCCAAAGTAATAAGAGAAAGAAGCCTAGCAAGTAGCCCAAAAGAATCAGAAACACTGCTTGTAAAGGCCTGGGAGGCCCTTAAAAAGAGAGGCTTGAAAAGAAGATAGATAATGAATTAATTAACATCAAGTCATGGCTTAAAACAAAACAAAAAACTCAGCCACAATAATATTCCTCTTCACATATTAGTTGTTTCAGTGATAAGTTGTCAAGAATTTTGACCATACACTGAAAAAGTATGTAATATTTAGCTACGTGAACCAAATTCTAAATTAATTTTAACGTCATATTTTCCTTTTTGCTTTCTTGTTGCTATTTACATTATGGGATCAACCCTCCAAAATGGCACTTTTACTTAGAAAAGACAGAAAGATAGTTCAGAATTGATCTAATCTAGCAGCATAATATTTACAAAAATGATTTAAAATGCTTGTACACAGAAGATCAACTAATAACTACCAGGCCAAATTTAAATACATGGTAAAGAGTGCAATTCTACTTAACAGAGCTGAGTAACATTAAATTCTGAAGCATGTTTGAAAACCAGTCAAAATAAGGACATAGAAATAAATTCAAGCTATAGCAAAGGTAACATCTTACTACCATTTTAAGTTTCTAAAGTAAAAAATTAATTTGTCAATAAAATTTCTAATTATGCACAGAAGCTTACATTACACTAACAACTGAAAAAGTCAAGCATTCAAGTCAGCAAATGACACTGCCAATGTTACATATTCTGAACTGTCAGCACTCATCTGCATTACAAAAGTCTTGCTGATGATCAGATAGAGATCTTCTAAAGATCACATAAATTCAGAAATCTTTTGGATTATTGACAATATCCTAACTGCAAGAAAGCTGTCTTCCTTTGAATGTAAACTCATAAACTACCATCTTCTTCCACATTAACCATGGAAAATAAATTATACCAGCATCTGGTAGAAGAGACAGTACAAGATCATGCTCTTGAATACTGAATAATAACATAAGATATGCAAACAAACAAAAATAATTAAGTTGGCAACTGCTTATAAATCTGAAGTACTCACCTCTTGGGAGGTATTTTGCTTTGTGTTTGTTTGGGTATATGGTTTTCAATGGCAGGAAAGTGTTTTCAAATATTCCCAAAATAAAAATTCCATCATGCAGATACATATATACTTTGCCATTAAAAATGTACCATAGGAGTTGAATAGACATCAACAGTAGATGGCTCTTGATCCATATAAGGACAGTGAAGGCTGACACTACAGTTGTCATAGCTCCTGACATTCTGCTAGTGAGTTTTCCTAACTATTTTCATATTGACAATATGAAAGTTTAGATTATTGGTAGGGCTTTAACTATTTTAGTACTAACCAACTCCTGTTTTCTTCATCCTATAAGTACTTTCAAAGACACACAAAAATATTCAGAAAACACAAACAAATACAGAAATAGGATGACACAGGAAGTTCTTACAAAAAGAGTGATATACAAGGGACGTAGTAGCATACCAATACTCCTGAAGGGAAAAGTAAACAACATTTTCTGCAGACACCCTGCTGGGTCACCTAGATATTTACATTCAGTCTTACATATTTACTACACCACAGATGTTGCAGTAATTCATAAGCTTGATGGAACTGACCACACTGTAAAAATATTCACAGTAACTTTTCCAAGACTCTGTAAATGTTTCATTTCAGCTCTCAACAGCGGTCAGCAACAGGAAACGTTTAAAATATTAGATTAGCTCCTCCACCCACTATCCCACAGGGAGCTTTAAGGTTTTTCCAAATTATTATTATAGTACAGAAAATTTTCACTGGAACAGAAGTAAAGGGACAAACAGAAGTTATGTCTATTTAATCCCTTTTAGCTAGGGACATATGAGTAGGAAGAAAGCAGTACCTTCCTCCTACTGCTTCATTAGGAGAAACAGGAGAGAACAAAAGACTGAATATGGATTTATTCAAAGCAGGAGCACTCTCTTGATCTGAATACAATAGCAAAAACATTCACCTGTTTCCACTCTAATAAAACTTGGTCTCATGAGGCAGGTAAGGGCACTGCTTAGGCCTAAATCTCTAAGTATGCTCGTTCTGCGTTCAGCAACTTGCAGTTTCAGAACTTCTGGAGTGAGAAATTTTAATCGTGTCTTGGAACACCCCTCAACCAATTTCTCCTCCAGTGACTTGTCCCTCTATTCTCTGGACATACATAGTACTGAATTTAGGCGATCTATAAAGCAGTTCCAAAGTTAAAGTCAATGATCAATCAACCTGAAATAATTTTCTGGTTGTTATTATAAACATGACCATCACTTATATCAAATTTAGTTATGCATGAAACAATAGACGAGATTGATGTATAGAGTGATTGCCCAACAACCCCAAGTTTTCCACTTTAAATATTCACGAGTTTAACCTATGCACTTCTAATTATCATCTAAAAATGTAAGCAAAAACACAAGTAAAACTTCATAAGCCTTCTATCCAAGTTCAAACCATGTCCATAATTTACATTAGTTCATGCAAAAATGGAAAACTGCAGAGAGTAGAAATGATTAAGAGCAGTAATGAATTTTAAGACAGGATTTCTGAGTTGGATTATTGAATATTTCCCTTGTCTCATTTTGATGTATCGGCAGTCAGGTGGCATAATCTACACAGGTATATTCAGAATTTTTATTAACTTCTATCCAAATGGAAATCACTCCTTAACCCTCAAAAACTGCTTAAAAAGCAATGCAAACAGAACATAACTATCCTGGTCAACCTATGTATAGTATTTTTCCTGAAACTTAACAGTAGTCTTGCTACTCAGAATCTCTGCTGGTTAACATCAGGAAAAGATAAAGTGAGATTATAGGCTTCTAAATTGCTCTGTAAGAGGACAAGCAGTTTCTTATACAATTTTTTGAGAACAGACTACTGTAAAAATGTAACAATAGTTTTAAAAAAATCAGTGTACAGAAAAAAACATAATGCAGACCTGATCTGACCTACTGTGAGTCTCCTCCTTCAGCCCGCCAAAAGGCAGCTCACTTCACCTGCATCGTCCCCAAAACTCTTTTGTCTACATCCAACCACTGAGACCAATCTAAAAGAAGAAGTCTAAGCACCAGACTTGACCCAAAGACTTTCACTTCTCCACAAAAAGGTCTGGAAGTTACAACCTGACTAAGCTTTTTCCCTTGGAAAAACTTTACACTCCGCCAATAGACCAGTAGACATGTCAACTAAAAACCAAAAAAAATTTCCAAAGATAATAAAATCTGTCCAATCAATAAAATCAGATTTGGGGGTTGTTTTCAAAAATACATATCCTTATAAAGAGAGCAAAGCAGAATTTAAGAAGAAAAGGTTTTTGAGAACGTAGTTGTGCCCCCATCAGACCACTTCACACAATTCTATTATTCACTTAATCAGGAAACAGTTCTGCTCTGACCCATTGCTATTACAGGCTTTTGTTTCTTGTCATCAACTAGTCCCATGCTTAAACAATGGGAAATCATTATTATGCCTCCATTAAACCTTGATCTCAGAAAATTTAAATGGAAACAAATCGGGCTACATTTTCACTGAAGTGACAAGAACAATTCAGTAGAAATAATTACTTATTTGTTTTAGATCAGTTAGCATGTACATCACCAGCAGACTAATTACTGTAATACTCCTACTAGGCTAATTTTGCATGCTTTCCTAAGTGCAGTGGAAATCCAATGTGTAAAATGTAAATAGAAATGCACAAAAGTTCTAAAGGATGGTTTGCCTCTGCCTACATCTAAATAGGCAAGTTACAGAAGTATGTTCCTAGAAAGGTTAGTAACTGCAAATTTTATCTGACCTCCTTGTCATTTGTGCACCCAGAATGCATTCAGACCTGTAGGTCCCAGTGTATATTTATCTACTACGCTATGCTTAGTTCCAAGCTATTAGTTTAATTAGAATGAATAGAATTAATCCCACTTCATAAAAATGCATCAGGGAGTTATATAAATGCTACAACTTACTCCACTGCATTGCTGTTTTTCCATCTTTAGTGATGTCCCACTGGAATATGGCATTTACTTTCTTTACCAATTCATTTCCCATCTCTTTTACACGACGACCAATTTCTTCGAACACAAGGTTACTCTGCAGCCCTTCAGTCTTAAAAAAAAAAAAGAGGATGAAGAATTTAAAATTGAAACTTTGTTAAAAGGTACTGAATATGTCTCTTAGTTCAAAAATTGTGTGCTGTAAAGGATCTATAGCAGAATTATTAAAAGCAATTGAGCAGAATTATTAAAAGCAATTACCTCTCTACCACAAAATAATTACCTCTAGCGACCATCAGCACTAAAAAATACATTCAAGCAGAATATTCTTCATTTCAAATTTTCATTTAAAATTATTTCAAATCTTGCTTTTGCAGTTTTTATCATTTATCATTACAATTTAAGACATGTTTTTTAATTAACGCCCTAAGAGTTTCTAAATTGCCCTTTTTTTCCTTTGGAGGATAACCACTGCCACTTTCTCCACGGTGAATGTCATGTTAGTTTTCAGAACAAAACAATGTTTTTACCAGTACACTACTTTAACTTGACATGGAAAATGTTCAAAACATACTGCACTATGAACACAGTCAAAACTCCAGTGCAGACAAAATTTGAGAGTGGGATTAGCTACACTTACATTTTCAACTTTTTCAAACGCATTATTTTGCAAGCCTTTCACTGTCTTTCTTTTAACAAATATTTATACTGGATAAAAGGCTACACTTTAGGAAGCTACTTCAGTGACATTTTTCGTCTAACTGGAACTGGAGCAAAGAAGGTCTCAGAGCTTTAATTGTTCACTGTACCTACCTGTACAGCAGAACAAAAAACTCCTCAGGATGCTACCTTGTCACCTCTTTGGTTAAACCTAACATTTTTCATTATATAATAGGGTTCCCAATGGCATTTAAATTTGCCAATCTTCACTCAGTCAGGCCGGTTTCCCTGGTGGGTGTCTGACCCTGTCAGCAAATTTCTGTCAAAGCACCTTAATTTCTCAAAATAAGCTTAAATAAAAACACCTGTTATGCCCAAGTTTAAAAAAACAAGAAAATCTAAGTAGATCAGAAAAGTTCTAAAAGTTTGAACTTCATTCAACAATTCCAAACAGCAGAAGATTAAACACAAGCAGCAAAAAGAAACAAGTTCCTGGAAAAATCAGAGAATCATAGGATGGCCTGAATTTGAAGGAATCCTAAAGATAAACTAGTTCTAACCCCCCCTGTTAGGGGGCAGGGACACTTTTCCCTCGACGAAGTTGCTCCAAGCCCCACCCAGCCTAGTCTTCAACATTTCCAGGGATGAGGCAGCCACAGCTGGGAAACCTGTTCCAGTGCCTCACCAAACTCACAGTAACGAATTTGTTCTTCAGATCTAATCTAAACCTATTCTCCTTTAGTTTGATACCATTCCCCCTTATCCTGTCACTACATGCTCTTGTAAAAAGTTCATCTTTGTCTCCCTTCAGGTAGTAAAAGGCCACAATTAGGTCACCCTGAAGCTTTCTCTTTTCCTGGCTGAACAAACCCAATTTTCTTAGCTTTTTCTCATGAGAGAGATGCTTAACTTCCCTAATTTTCTTGATGTCCCTCCTCTGGACTCACTCCAACAGGCCAATGCCCTTCCTGTGTAGGAGACCCCAGAAATGGACGCAGCACTGCAGGTGGGGTCTCACCAGAGCAGAGGGGCAGAATCCCTCCCTTGCCCTGCTGGCCACACTGCTTTGGATGCAGCCCAGGTATCATCCACTATTCGTCATTCTGTGATCACAATCTTTATATGAATGTCACTATCTCAGTCTTTCATAAACTTCAAAGGATTAAAGTTTCATTGTTTGCAGGCAAGAATCAGTGGGGAAAAAACGTAACAGTTTATTAAGGCAACACATTATGCACTGCCTTAAGCGACTTTTAGACCACATTAGGAACCCCGGTCATCCTCACAATTGCATGTACAATTCTTTTGTGGGAAGTCTGGTACCCAAGGCTTAAGGCATACGTGCATGCAGGGCATTTCTTAAAATATACACAGTATAAACTGCGTATTTGTGCTAGACCTAACCACATGTACAAACAGCTCTCAGAGTCTTATTTCAAAATGATTCAATGACAAAACTTCTGTGAGTACATTATCTCATTTTCACTTATGCTAATGCTTCCCTGCCACTCTCCCCGTGTCTCTGAAAAAATTGAGAAAGGTCACACACTTTTACATCCCACACAGAGTTTGATCTTCAACATCTACAAAATAAAAACAGAATCATTGTTCTACAAACACAGATCCAAATTATACGAAATAATTTCAATTTTAAGTTATGCAAGTGCTCAAAACATGGGGCCCTCCCTGGTACATGCCCCACTTTGTTTTGTAACATACAGCAAAATGCTTATCCTGAGAGTTCAGTTAGCATCAAGTACATCATACTACATCAGCCATCAGAACAACTGAAATTTTCCTCTCAAACAGATCAATTTACATCTGTATCTTAAACGGCATGCGTGTTAACATCTCTGAACTCATAACTCCTCTGAATACTGCAAATAAATAAGACTGGTAAGAGACATAAATATTTTTCCTGTGTTTTTCGCAAAAATAAAGCCTAACTATGCTTCTCTGCAAGTTAAGACTTCTATTGCTTCCACCTACCATCAGAGGCTCTTGAGCAGGCTTAGCCAATGCTGGTACTATATCCACATAGCCCCCTGCAATGGCAACTTCTCCAGTCTCCTTGACCTGTAGTGGAGGGGAAAAAAATGCATTAAAGAGGTGATGTATTTGCAAAAAGTCACAACAGAAGGGCATCTAAGGAGTATTATTCCTGGTATTTTAAAATCAGACATGAAAAGAGAAAACATAAAAGTTACAGAGTGAAAAAAACCACCTCATAAATGTGGTGTAGTCTTGAGGCAAGTTGTTATACCATGTTTTTCAAACAGCTCTTCAAGCAAAGTAATTATTTGCCTCTGGAGAAATTGTACCAAGATATATATTGCTGATGCTCTGTTCACAAAACAGTTGAAAAACCTTATTTACCTCCAGTGTTTATAAGTTGCTGACAATATTTCTTCATAAATAGTTCTTAAAAAGACATTGTTCTAAAATGTTTTTCCTTGAGGTAGATATTCAGTTGTCAAGAGTCCATTTAGACAATTTCACTATGTCCACATGCCTTATACTGCAACTTCCAGTAGAAACAGCTTTTTAAGCATTGTAAAACAAGAAAGATTACAAAAAGAATGATGGAAAATACCTGAATTCCCTCCTGGATTAATTTTTTGAAATAGTTAATTCAGAGAAGAAACTGGGTTTCAATTTGGCATTGTCTCTTTGAGGGATGTGACAAACCATACTGACTTACAGCAGCTAACAGAAGATGGCAAATTGATGCACTGACTATGCATATAGAGGTGTATGGTAAATAGCCAAGCTGGAGGAATATCAAGTATCACAGCCCAGTTTATGGCACTACATTAACAATCACTCAAACCATGCTTAACAGCTTGTCACCTGCTGCCACTGCACTTCAGACAATGGTGAAAATGGATTCAAACCACCCTATCAAAGTTGTATGTCCACTTTAGTTTGATTTAACCAGAGTTTATTTCAACACAATGGCTTTAATTCAGAAAAATTCAGCATGCAATAAGAAACAAAATTCTGCACAACTCATAACTGTTTAAGATGGTTTTCTACAATCCTGTTAAACCTTGTAACTTCTATCCAAAATCAGTTACTCCTAAGTTGTGGAAGAAGAAAAAACCTTAGCAAAATTCACCAAACTCTACATATTAGCAATTACTAAACCAAGCATTACTACAAATTCAGCCTTTAAACACAACAGAACAACTCACTCTGTTTACAAGGGCTTGGAAGCTTATTATGAACTCTATTAATTAACATGGTATATGGAAAAGTTAATATATCAATTCTAGAAATTCTGTCAGGACTGGGTGTTAGTACCTTTTAAATATAGCTACAGTAATCTCCAAAGCTCACATGAGACACCAAACTATTTACTACTAGTAATTAGAGATGGAGAGTTCGTACACAGTAGTCTCTGCACTGTTACCATTCTGGAATTCTGTAGCTGCTCATCAGGTCTGCAAACATAATCTGCCTCCTTCAGTCAATTTATATCCCAGAAAGCTGTATTCCTGTGGAAACAGCAATCCTCTGCTCCTATGATGACTCTCCTTGTTTGAGTTTGCCTGCCCAATCCTCCCTGCAGGTGCAACTGTACTTGCTGCCCTACTCACTAATCAACAGCTGGCTACAATTTTTCAGAGATGAGGCTGCAAAACTTTGGCCAGCAAAGCAATATAAATTGCACTGCACAGGCCAAAGCAAATACTGATAAATACCAGTATCAAACCATAGGTTAAGAAAGTGACAATGTCATACAATGCTGCAGAAGCGATGAACATTTAGTTTTTGCCCTTTACCTGGAGTTTTGCCCTTAGCTCCCACTAAGTAGCCTATGACATGGAGGTGAAGATTACAGGATACCCACATAAAATGCTAATAGCAAGAACAAAGAAAATAGAATAATGCAAACCCATACTTTGTAAGAGTGTAAACTCTGTTTTATTGTAGTTACTATGTCCAACTGCTATGAAATTTCCATTTTCAGGAAGTTGTTCTGTGTAGCTGCAGCTTAAGTTTAACTCAATCTAAGCTAAATCTGTAGCACATTTACCTGCATAAACTGTCAGGAATCGATTAAGATAAATAAATGTAAAACAAAACAAAAAGATGTATACAAAAAGTTATGAGTAACTCCAGAAAACAAGTACACACTATGATGACTTGAGGATGACTGCTTTTTTCTCTTCCCCAGTGGACAAACACAAAAAATGCAACAGAATGGAAAGATTCCTCATTTAATATGAGGGTATTAAGTCCTATGACTATAATGGTACTTCTATTAGAATCTTAGTGACACCATAAAGTAAGTAAGACTATTTCATTCTATTTACTTCATCTCTTTACAAAGTCTTTGCCAATGGTGTGCTTAATGAGTCATCTTTCCTTGCTCACCCTCATATCCCCAGTTTTTTAACCAATACATCTTTCTCTGGAGCCCACAATGAAGAGATTGTTCTGACCTTGGTCTGAAAATGGATTCTATTTCCTTCCTTCCACATTTCTGTTTGCAAAGTTTGCCCCGGATAGACTGGTTTTGCAAAGCGAACCTAAAAACAAAAAAAAAAGAAAAAAAAAAGGTGGGGTTGCGAAAAGATTTGTGTGTCATATGTAAGCTTAAACACAAAGGCCCTAATGAAATGATAAAAAGTAAAGAGAAAAATTAAGTCAACTATCAACGTAGAAAGCCTAAATATTTAAGTAAGCATACAGGACAGAGGCATTAAAATGCATGCAGCCATAAGTAAAAGCAATTCTGGTAGTTAAGATATGTGTAAGACTTGCCCCACACTGAAGATTTCTTTTGGGACTAAAACCAGAAAAAAATCAAGAAAATTAACTGCAAAGAATGAACAAACAGACCTTGATTGCCTTGAATCTGTTCACATCATTATCTGCAAACTGCTTCAAAACGTTCCTTGCAGCAAACCCAAAGGTGCATAGTCCATGAAGTATAGGCTTCTTAAACCCTATTTAAAATAAAAACATTTTAGCGTTTTTAATATTAGGACTTTGAATGCAGCTTCTATTAATATCTGTACTTTATTCATAGTATTTTTCTACATTAGTGTTCTTAATCCTTTTTCTTTTTAACCTAATTTATCTCACTGAAAAAGTGTCTGTCACTATTTATTGTTTCCTCTACTTTTGGACAAAGGAAAGTGCTTGCTGACAACTTGCACTCTTAGCACTGCCTTTGCTCTGTGAGACTCACAAGTAGAATTAGTCCCTGTCTGTAGAAGTGAAAAAAGGAAAAATAAGGAGATTGTCTGTTTTAGTACACGGGCATAGGCACACTAGACAAGCAGTTACATGAAAGCATGTATATCAAGGGTAAGAGGTATTGTAATCATTAAAAAGTGGCAATACGAAGATTATTTGATACTTTCTGTTTTGAATTCCTATTCATGGTTGGTTGAAGTCTTCTAATATAATGCCCACTTCAGGATTAATTTATCTTTATTTAGAAATTTTAAAAAGAAGGAAAATTTGCAGTGTTTTTCTGTTTCTCTTATATTAATATTTTTGTCAAGTTTCCTCACACTCCTATGCTTTGAAGCAGGAGCTCAACCTTGGCAGAGGATAAGCTCTATATTTGTGTTGCATCTTTTTCCAGTACTGCCAAAATCTGACAAAATAAACCTTTGACAACTGGCCTCAGATTTGCTAAAGTGCAAAAGTTAAGTTACAAAGATGCTGCTTGTATATTCTTACTCCTTTAACAGGTTGTTCTGACCTGACAAGGCAGGTAAACAGTAATTGATCACACTTGCAACAGACCATGGAATCCAGACAGATCTGTCCAGGTTTGGCACTGAAACTAGTTGCTTTGCCCAGAACTCATCTGCTACTCTTGTGTGCCAGAGTCTGTTTTTCTTGAGCTCCAAACAACTTCTCATAGCACCCACACAGCACAAAATGTTCTCCCAAGGGACAACAGCTGGGAGGAAAAAAAAAAAGCAAAACCAAACAAACAAAATAAAAAGAGGAGACAGGAGAAAGTCTAGCCTGCAGAGAAATGGAAGATGAAAAGAAACCACCATCAAGACAGAGATAAAAAAGCCACAAGGAGTCCATCCTAGCTTTGGCTGGGATAATGAATTTTCTTCTCTAGTAGCCTATACAGTGCTGTGCTTTGAATTTAGTGCGACAGTAATGTTGATAATACAATGATGTTTTAGCTGTTGCTAAATAGTGCCTAACAATGGCAAAACACTCTTCAGTGTCCTATGATCTGCCACCAAGCAGATACACAAGAAGCTGTGAGAGAGCATAACTGGGACTGCTGACCTGAACTGGCCAAAAGGACATTCTCTATCATAGAACCTCATGTCCAGGATATAAACTGGGGGAAGCTGTCCAGGAGCCACTGATCATGGCTCGGGTATGGGTTGGGCGTAGGTCAGCAGGTGGTGAGGAATTGTGTTGTGCACTTGTTTCTCTTGGGTTTTATTCCTCACTTTTTGTCTGTCATTTCTATTATTATTTGAAGTAGTAGCAGCAACATTAGTATTATAATATTTTCCTTTGTTTCAGTTATTAAAGTGTTCTTATCTCAACCCAAAACTTTTACCTTTTTTCCTCTCCAACTCTCCATCCTGATCATTCTGTCATTTCTTTCCCATAAAATATTTGAGTATGCACACTTTCAATAGCACTCTTCTTTGTGTACAATGGGCACTGTTCTGAAAGCACAAAGCTACCATGCAGTCAATTTTAAAACTGATTACTGCACTCTTGTTACATAATCAGTTTTCAGTATCTCTCATTCAGAATGTTGTAGTGACATCTAGCTCTTTAATAACTCAGTTCAATACACCATGCAAGAATCTGAAGCCAACCACTCTATTCAGAATTCAGAAACAGCCAAATATATCCAGTTCTATTTTCCCAGTATTTTCTTTATAAAACTAATGCATACTCAAAGAAAAATTCCGTAAGTTATTCAAGTTATTTTGTATCTAGACTAAAACAAAACCAAAATAAATGTTGCTTTCACTTTGAGTATCTGGAAATACAAGATACAGGAATTAAGGCACAGGAATATAAACAGGTGTTTTCATGTCATATATGTCTTCTGAAACATTACCCATGGGAAGTCTTAACAATATTCCTGGAATGACCTGAATGCATTATGCTGAATGCTTGCTTCCAGTGCACACTGGTGAGAGCCAGTAAAAGAGAACGTTCACAGAGATTGTTACATGACAAGAAGGTGTGTGAATATGCCCAAAGAAAAAAGCATTCGCATACCTAGAAAAAAAAAAAAAAATCATGGAATACCTCTACAGTCATATCTTCTTTGATTGTACTTGCATTTAGTATAGGTAGGGTACTGTCATAGTTCCAAAATCCAGTGCACCAGTTTTATGTTGAGACAAAGCGACACCTCATCTACAGAGTTAATTTCATTCTCCCTAAGTGCCAGTGCTCTTTGTGTGAGCAGGTAGAAGATTTCTACTCCTCTTCTTTTGTAAGTTTTTTAAAGTATTATTATCATTATTACTCAAACCACTGGGTTTTCAATTATAAAGATGTATTTTTCACCTCCATCACCATCATTAACAAACCAACACCATTAACAAACAGAATGGTTTAACAAACCAGGGAAATCTCTTCATGGACTCTAATATTTGACAATCATTACTTAGGAACACAAATTTACGTAGATTTATACAAAACAATTAGTATGCATTTATGAAAGGAGATAATTTGCCAGAAATGTTAAGCGTGATCCGAACAAGGAAGCATAGCTCTGCTCTATTTATCTTGGTAACAACACCATCCAGTGATACTTGCATATTAAAAAGAAATTCACCAGAAAACTGCTGACTAATTATTACAGATTAGTAGTTTCATGTAATGTTTATGATGATACCATTCTTAAGTAAATCAAATTGCTGTCTGTGTGGAATAATCACACTCTACTACTTGCAAGGCCTGAAAAGAAGTCCGAAAAAATAACTTTACAACAGGATGTTAGGAAAACACCCTTTTTCAGTAATTAGATCTCTTCAAGAATTAGTGCAGCCTCTGATCTGGTGCTTTGGCATGTTGAATTATGCAAATGAAGAAGCTAATGCACTAGCAAGAGGTGCAGATAAGCAATTTTATAGGAAAGAAGTGCTAACAAGCTCCCTCTCTCCTGCCCTCCTGGATTTACTGGGATTGAGAAGATTACACTGAAGAACAAAGAGCTCCACTGAGACCACATAATCTCAAAATTATTTCGATGGAAAGAACTATACATCATAGAATTTATGGGATTCCTTCAGAAGCTTTGATAGTCAATTATTTCTGCTTGTGAAACAGACATTGTAAAAATAGGATAGTGACAATAAACAAGATCTAAAGGAAAATAGGTAGAAAGTATTTTTCCATTGTAAGTGAAGTCCAAGCACCATTCCCCATTTCTAGCTACAAGAAGCAATGCTTCAAACTGAAGTGTCACGCAGAACTTTGAAGATATTTAATGGTGACTCTGAGAACAGCTATAAAACAAGCACTGCTTTTTCCAGGTTGTTAAATATGTACACAGTGAAAAATAGATTAAAAATACATTTACATTATCCTTCATCCAAATATGAACACAATGGTATTTCCCTCAGCTCACCTCCAAGAGCAGCAAAACTTGGATCCAGATGTAAAGGATTCCAATCCCCACTCAGACGATATAAGGCAGCCTGCAGAAACAGAGAAGGAGTCAGAACAAGTAGGAGTCAGAACAAGCAGGAGTCACCTGGAAATTCATGACAGATTAAGAAATGTATCACAATCTATTTTACTCATTATATACTCTACAACAAAGCAGGTAAAATGGAAAATAATTACTACTGTACAGCAAATTGTCAAAGCTCTAGGGAAATGTGTGGTCTTAGTCCATAGGAAAATAATACAAGTGCTTAATGGGAGGAAGAAATAACCTACTTGGCTGAAATACAGATCCACCTTCACTAAAATTTGGCAACAGTGAAGCAATGCATTTTCTAGAATTTGTTCACGCGTTCTTCAGCTTGAAGTCTAATTTTAAAGAGAGTTTTCCTTGAAAAGTTTATCCACAATGTAAAACAGAAGTATATATATGACCTTTTTTTATAACACACACACAATCATGTTTTTCCAACAACAGATTCATCTTACAGAGATCAGAAATATCCTTAATTTTTTTTTCCTTTTAAATTGTGGTACACCTCTCTTATAGCAGATTCATGGGCAGCTGATTCCAGTATCAAAAAAAAACAAACCCCAGAGTAACACCCCAAACTTTCTAGAAGACTTCTGCTTCATGTTAAATATTCTCTTTCATTACTACAAAGTAGAGAAATACAGATTTAGTGTTTTTTATATACTGTGAATGTGAATAAACCCGAGAAACTATGAAGAACATGGCTACTGTACTTCAGGTTTCTGTCCCTGTGTAGCTTTAGCGTTTTCATTATCAAATCTAGTATTTGCTGTACATGCAGAACAGCCAGCAGTCCATCTTATGAGAGCCAACCTGTGCATATTTCTGAAATAAAACCTTTTTCCCTGGTCAACAGATTACAGTGAAATCCAGTGACTAAATTATAGCGGAGAACTCTCTAGTAAAAATTTCCCGGAAGTACAGAGAAAATCAGTACATCACATTAACTAATGAAGATTCCAAGAATTTAGCAGCTTAGTTATGATGACATATACAAATTGAACATGGATTTAATTGAAAAAAGCTTTTAAACTGAAAACAAATTGTATTTTAGTCAAGCACATTCTTGGCCTCTGGAACCCTTTGTCAGTAAATATTTTTTCCCAGCATTTTGAACTAGGACTACAAAAAATGGTTGCATTTATCCAAATGAGGGTAAACTGTACTACATTCTGTTTGGAGGAAAGAAAGATAGCAGATTTCTCAAAGGGAAGGATAAAAAAAAAGATTCCCGAAAGGAAGAATTTTCCAGTATATGTCTAATGCTGTTTTTCTACCGAGTCTGAAGCAGACAGTGTAACTAGAGAGGTTTTGAACTCTAATTACAATTTTAAACCATAATCCATCTGTTTTATTTTTTAATCTGTTAATATTCGGGTCATTTCTCCCCCTAACTACAGCTTTAACACCAAGCTCTACCTTTCTCTTACTTCTCATAGCAACTTGCAGCAATACAGCAATTGTTTTGAGCCTCAGTTAAGGTGGAATGTAAAGAGCTCATCACTGCTCTCTGTTAAGAGCTGGAACCACGCATTAAAAACAAGAAGAAAATCCTAAACTCCACCATACCATAAGCATGCAAATCTTAGAAAGGCAAACAGTAAGCTAATACTCCTCCATGGCTGTTTACGTATCTGTTTACTGCTTTGAAACACTTTTCCTTTTGGAGAAAAAAAAGTATCAGTAGGATAACATCAGTGGATCTCAAATTTCTAACTGTAATTTTACTTTTGCCAAAAAGGTGTATTTATTATAACGTCTTTTTTCTTTTTTAATTACCTTCTAATTAATCCTGTAATTTATTAAGAAAATAGTGAAGACTGGAAATTTCATGTTAGTGTAAGACTGAAGTTCAGTTGGGTCGTTTGACATTCTAAAAAGGACCAAAGAGAGGGCAAGTAATTTGCTGAATATATCAAAGTTAGATCCCTATGAAAGAGATTTTTAGTAAGGGACCCATAGCTTCTTTGCAAACAAGTAAATTTAAAACTGACAATCTAAAGAGAATTCTTCAACAGAATTCTATGAAGTAGGTTATCCCCCTTCATTACTAAATTTTTCTTTCAAAAGAGTCTAAAATCTAACAGCAAATTGCCACTCAAGAATTAGAAAAAAATGGCAGATATTAAATTATTAAAGAATTTCCTAGCTAAATTAAAATCCTAGGGTCTTTCATTCTTCAATTAATTTGGGTTTTTACAAAAACTGTCAGGAAGCTATTTTCACAAAAGAGCTGTTGTAATAAATTTTAGTTCTAGCTAAATAACATTTAGTTGCAGTACTGGAAAATTCAATTTATGTATCATAAAAAGAAGACAAATTTCTGTGTTAAGCCCAAAACCCAACTTAAATCTAGCTATGCAGCTGTTGCTTACTAAAGCTGTAATAAGAACTAGCCATTTATTTAGAGTTATAATAAACACTACTTGGGAGACAATACCTTTACCAAATGCTTTTCAAAATTACTGTAGTAAAAAATATTTGTTAACAAGTATTTGCTAACAAATTTGTTCACAAGCTTTGCTAACAAAACAAATGTAACAGAAACCAACTGTGTTCAGAGAATTAAATGTGGTCAATGTATTTAACTAGAAGTTAAATATGAATCTGGGAAATGATACTTGTCTGTCTATATTTTCAATAACTACAGTGGCACTGGTCACAATCAAAAAACACACAGGCAGTACTGAATAAAACAGTTACAGTAGATTTTTTCAGATCCAGTGCAGCCAAATCAGGTCTGCCAAGAAATTTCTTTTACCATGATCTTTGGCAAATCTTCATTATATAAACTACAGTCAACATGAAAACATAACTAACTGTTTTAAAGCCTTATTAGCTCTACTTTCTATTTTCCTCCAATAAGGACATTTCACAAGTGATAGCATTCGGGGGAAGGGGGCTGGGGTGGGAAGGAAAAACCCAACCAACCAACCAAAGATGCATCCTTGGAGGATTACAAGAATTCATTTATGTGGAGCATTAGATTGAAGTCAGTCATAATACGGTTAAATTGTTCTCCAGTTAATAGCACAAACTGTCAAGTCTCATTTCCTAACAATTTAGGAGTTCTGCCAGACTACAAAAGAAAAGGTGATATCAAACCTGTCTGTGCCAGTTTTTTAGTCTTCCTGCAGATTGTAATAAAGGTCAGTGGTAAAGCTAATGAAAAAGGAAGCCAACTATCCATGTATTTTCCCTTCTAACTGGGTAGAAAAATAGCTCTACCCAAGAGCTTATCTTACCAAGTATATGTGTGTATATATGAATACATGTATGGACATGGACACATATGTATTTATACTTTATTTATACTATACAGCTTAAAAAGTAGTCAAGCCAACTCGTGAAGAAAAAACAGCAGCAATCGCCTCTGCATGTGCCAGTGAGCTCTCATTCACATTAAGAACAGTGAAAATTTCCAGTTAAACTGGAAGTGTTGATGCTTCAAGGGCTCAAATTTAGCACAGTACTTAAGTACTTCACTGCACATAAAACCTCCCCACCCCACACTGTTTATGTACTTTCTGTTTGTCCATATCAAGCATTTCTCAAATTTAGTATCAACTTACATATTCTGACAGAGACTTCACAAAACATTAGTAATTTTTCAGTAGCAGAGCAAATATACAAAAAGCCTTTCCCTTAGCAATGCCTCTCTTAATTAAAAGGACAAATCACTTCATTTTGGGGAACTTCAAATGGAATAACAATTTTTATAGCCTTTACTAAGATATGTATCGATAAGGGGAGGTAATAAAGTTGGTAAGGAAGACCATCTTGTTTAAACAAATTGACTACCAGACTAGTACCTTCTCTTCTTTTATCACCTTAGCACACAAAATTCTACCATAGTCCAAGCCCTCAACTATTTGTCAAAATTTCCATGATTAAAAAAATTATATCCTGATCTTCCCAACAGGAATAAACACAGAGGACTGGGGGTTATATAAACCTTGACATTAGTATTATAACATGTAACAAACTTTCAAAGTAATTACCATTACTGACTACACAATGGTTCTGAAAGTACCATCTTTGTACACTGGAACTTCTAAACAAACGAGGAAAAGGTTATCAAATCCTAGCAAAGGTTTCACATCCCTTTGTTTAGCTTGTATCATCCTTTGTTATTTAGTACTTTCCTTTCTGTCATTCTTTCCATATTTGTGAACCTGCATAACATCATTTGCTCTATCACAAAACAAATTATTTATGCTACAAATAGATAAAAAATCACCTGAATGTCTCAGGAGGAGGCTCTTTTGTGCTATTGCCTGAAGTTCACTTAAATTTACACACTTTCAGGCAATGCTGTACTACAGTCTGGACAGAACAGGATAGAAATCAGAATTTGTTCTACAACCATATTTTGATGGCAACTATGTCATACCACTCCCTGTTGCACAACGTCTTCCAGTTTCTACCGTTTGTTGCCCATGTCCCGTGCATTGGTGTAGATGCACTTCAGCTGGGCTACTAATCCCACCACCTTTTTGTGGGGGAGAAAACCTAATTTCTACATTATGCTCTCAAGTGTTTCCATGTTTTCTAACATATCAGTAACTCTTCTGTCTCTGCTGACACACAGATTCCATCTCCACTGAGACAGCAGACTAAAGGACCTCACCAGCACACCTTCCCTCAAATACTAACATGTTGCCTTCGTGCTTATCTCTAGTCACACTAGTTTTACCCTGTTCCCCCTTCAAATCTAGTTTAAAACTCGTTTAATGAGCTCTGTTAACTCCTGTGCAAAAGCACTTTTACCCCTTTGAGACAGGTGTACCCCATGTGTTGACAGCAAGCCTGCTGTTGTGCAAACTGACCCATGATCAAAAAAGCCAAAATTCTGCCACTAATAGCTGGCTTTGAGCCTGGTGTCAATCTGTTGGGTCTTCCTGCTTCTTCCCTCATCATTCCCTATGTTCTCTAAAACCACATATATTTACATACGCTTAGGATTAAAACACATATGAAGACTGTAGAACAAAAGATGGCTTTCCACAGGTAAGGATTCACATTCCAACCACACAGAAGCTTGTAAGGGTCTTATCACACTATCCTCAGACATAAAGCAAAGCCTCATAATAATGGACCTGCTGGAAACAGACAGAAAACATTTCACAGAAGATTTTAGCTTAATAATGCCTTAAGCATTCATTAAATGCTTCCCACGCCTCTCTTTCATTCCAAGAATTCTTTTTAATAAGTTTTTATTGTAAAGTCCACCCTTTTACAACAAGCTAGATTTCTGCATAATTGTCTTCACAGTTCTTTCCAGTTACATTAAGAACTGTAATTTTAACTGAGTTTGACACAGTGAAAACCTAAACTCAGGTAGCTGCAGTATGAGCAGGACTGCAGGACTGAGAATGACTCAGAAGGGGAAGGTGACTCTTGTAGTCTTATTCACAGGATCCTGATAACACTACTTCAAACAGGACAGGGGCCATTTATTTTCTCCTCTTTCAGAGAAAATGAAAGATAACTGTATGTTTGAAAAAAAACCCCAAACCACTAAAAACCAGCAATTTTTCACATCCTGTCAATCAGTGCTAGATTTATACCTGGAACAGAAGGCTTTACATAGGTTTTTTTTATTAGTCTAGGTATTATTTACTGAATCTTTCTCAAAATCTCTGAATAAAGAATCATATTCAATAATATAGATAATGTGTATATATATATATATATATATATATATATATATATGTGTCTCTTTTCTATGCTGCTCACTGTATCACATCCAGAAAAATCACCATCCGATGCTATATACCATTCCTTTAAACATTCTTTGTACAATTACAATGCCTCAAACATTTATAAACATCCCCGCTTTATAGATTAGAAACTACAAGGAAAAAAAGCTGTAATTGTAAGCAGCAAAAACAAATTCCAGCTCTCCAACACAACATTTGAATGCCTTGTTTTCTAAAGCACCTCACACTTTTGATGTACAGTGTACAAACTCAGAACATAGCCCCTGTGGATTTCATTTCAGCCTGCGATGCTCAGACATCCTCCCGCTAGTCCTACTCACAAATTTCATCTTCCACATTTTATCATCTAATCCTGTCCTACCAGTCACTGATTCAGGAGCACCCATGTCTGAGTGTTTTGGGATATCTGGGTGACAGCTGCCCACAACCAAAGTACAGAAAATCCATTGTCAAACAACTGCATTTTCAACCAGTCTCTAACCATGAGATCATTTTCCTCTCATAACTCCTTCTCAGAACATAACTTCTTGCAACAAATAACAGAGGAAAACTGTTCCTACACTGTCTCAGCTCATGCCTACAGTTCTCTCCTTGCATGTGGAACGAGTTCCTGAAGAAGAGGGAAACAAGCACACCATTCCATGCCTGCATCACTGAAAACTGTATTGCACTGCTTTAAAAACTGTATTAAACATTGCACACAAAGCAGATTGAGACTACAAAAACTGCAACCTTTACTTGGAATTTTTATCTTTTTAGATATCTGTAACGCTTAAAACACTGTCATGGTGTCATAGGTTAGCAAGCTAAGTCTCGGAAGTGATGTTCTTCTTACAGCTTCCTCTATGACCTGACAGAAACTATCAGCTGGCCAGTTGGAATATGGACAATTCTTTAAGCCACTTAAAGTTGTGACCACCTCTGTGATCCACACTTAAGAATAAACAAACCGTTTTTAGATATCTGTAACGCTTAAAACACTGTCATGGTGTCATAGGTTAGCAAGCTAAGTCTCGGAAGTGATGTTCTTCTTACAGCTTCCTCTATGACCTGACAGAAACTATCAGCTGGCCAGTTGGAATATGGACAATTCTTTAAGCCACTTAAAGTTGTGACCACCTCTGTGATCCACACTTAAGAATAAACAAACCGCCCCCCACAGCTCTCTCTTGTTTCCAGCGCTGGCA
>NW_008236932.1:287629-287860 GCF_000691975.1 Corvus brachyrhynchos | reverse complement strand
AGGGACTCACATGCAAGCAGAGATACTCCTCTTCCTAAATGGACTGAACAGAGTTATTTGGAAGTGGGCGGCTGTCTCGTTGTGGTAACATGTTCATAGCACGAGCAAGAAGAGACTTCTCTTTCTAAATGGACTGAACGGTTATTATGGAAGTGGTAGACAGACTGAACGTCTTAAGGGTTGTCTTTTTACATTGTCAGTTGGAGAAGGGAGAAAGGCGGGGGGGGGGGG
>NW_008236932.1:284547-287596 GCF_000691975.1 Corvus brachyrhynchos | reverse complement strand
AAACTTCTTTATATTCTTTCAAGTTTGGTGCCTGCTTTGTGTTTCTCCTAAATCTTATCTCACAGAAGACAAACAGTAATGAGTATTTTGGACCAAACCACTACACGAAATTGGTGTTTCCACCCGGTTACAAACCCAACCCGCTACACATGGTTTTCCAAATTAAAAATGATTGGATATAAATAAGGTCCTTCAACAGACTAGTATTAGGCTCAGTTTCATCAGCTCTAAAGAAGAATTTAAAAATTCTTGAAAGAAAGAATGGCCAAACTGCCTGATGCTGGAAGACTCAGAACAGAAGTACTGTGTGCTTGAGATACCCAAATCGCATAGAAAAGTTGCTGTGGCAGAAATCCCCACATGATAGCTCACATGACGCTGCATTGCAGAGTCTTAAAGGGGTCACAGTTGCATGTACACAGCTGGTTCAAAAGCATTACAGGCTGAGACACCATGTTTTTCAAAGCCTGCTTAAATGGTCCTCTTTACTTTTTTGTCATGTCTATTCCTCTGTATCGATATAAGTAACAAGCACACAGAGTCAGAATTCAATGCGGGAGAATGCTTCAGTGAAATATATGATACGGTTGCAAGCAAAGAGAATTTTTCTACCAGCAAATATTTTGTAAAATTACTAGATGTTCTATTGAGATGAGCTGACATTAACAAAAACTTGGAAGTCCTGCAAATTCCACATACTACAGCTTTAGTTTTGCCATATAGCAAACAAAATAAGTAGCTTTCAGAAAAAGGTGAGAGAAAACAGAGAACAGTAAAACTGAAATGACTTTGCGAAAAATTTCGTTCTATGCGCTACTGTTATGCTGTTTATTCGTTGTCACTACATTCTGAATATTATTTCTGACATTTGAAAAAAGAGAACAATTTTTTGGAAGGAAACATGTAGAATATCAGAACGCTGTGAGTTTTTCCATGAGCAAACAAACACAAAAACCCTCTAACAAACCACAGAAAAGTCCACAACAAATTCAAGAGACCTTATTTGTTTTCTTCCTCAAAAGTGACTTGCATTACTTAAGGTATTATCCATTTTAATAACCACTGCAGCTTACCTTATGTGTCATCAGAAAATGAGTTCCCAAGAAATCACTACATTTAGGAAGAGATTGAAAGCTATATGTAGACAAAATTCTCCAGAGACACAGGTCATTCCCTGCCAGTTATTTTTCATTGCTTTAGTAACCATTCAGCAAAATCAGTTTGATTGATTAATTTAAGCCCCCAGTTTGAAAACCGTCAGGACGAAAGCCCTGTATCTACATTAAACATTCCCTATAGGGTTGAAATTGAATGATTCATTCCTTGCTAATGGCTAATAGTCAAACACCCTCTAGACGTCTTGATCTTCTGTCAGAAGGTCTATTTTATTCAAAAGATTTATGGCAGTGTGTCTAGTAAAGCAAAGCTCAGGTTATAGAAAGAGAACAAGACACAAAAATGTCACCACACATGCACATCTCTACAGGGCAAGATGGAAAAATTGTCATCTAGTTCTTTGCAGAAAAACTCATGAATACAGAAGAAATATTTTATGTCCTTCTTCAGCAAGATGCAATTTTAAGCCTTAAAGGCTTTTAGAAGATCAGATACTTCTAAATTTTTCTTAATCACTTTCACCTTTAAGCAGCTTACATCATAGTACTGCAACTCATTCCTAAGCACTGGCTGGAGTTTAAAGAACTTCCCAGAAATGGGTGCAGATCTAAGAGGGATAAACATATATCATACCTCCTGCTATGATGCCACTAACCAAAAGGATTACTTTGTTCTCTCAATGGTCACATAGCACAAAGATTTTTCTAGGAACTGTAGGTGGCTGTACCCTCTCTTCCACTGAACACACAGTGATGGGCAAAACCAGTTATTTAGCACTCCGTTCCCAGTATCCTCTTCACTAAGCAGCGCTTCATCTGGTCTGACCTTCCTCTTGGAAAAAAAGCACTGCAGTAGTTAGGAATGAATAAACTTTCAAAGTAATGAGTCATTATCTCCAGTGAAAAACAGGTGTGTAAATATTTCTAAAATATGCATGGAAGTCTATTTATCAGATGGTTTACTACATGATCATGATATGAAAAGTTAAGGGGGAAAATGCTAATTATGAAGAGCAGTTTAGCCACATATTCATGGTATGAGAAAAAAACTGAATGTCACTATTATCACTGGACATTTGTACCGTTTAAGTTAAGTCAAATGCTATTTGCAAACTGACTCTTCCAGTCTCTTATACTCTGTATCAACAGTTGAATGCCAACAGTCATTTCTGCCAACACACTTTTCATGTAAACACTAAGACATTCAGAAACTTTGAAGTAATTTGTGTGCCAGCTTCCATTTTTTTAAAGAAGATTTTGGGCAGTTATGTGTCATTCCAGGGACACACAAATGTAAAGTCTTGGTAAGTGTAAAGCATTTTCCCAAGCTGTCATTCACATGAAAGTCTGTATCTGCCCATAAAGTTCCCGAGTGCTACACATTCCCCCCTCCTGTATACCTGTCCTGTCATCATCACTGAAACACAGATGCTACTGAATAATTTGGTACATAAGCTTTCTTGTGATTATCAAAGTCCACTGGCTCTATCTCCTCTAACTGGAGAATAAATCTCTTTATATATCTACCTGTCAGAGAAGATCTTAAAAAAAAAAAAAAACAAATGAAGTGGCTACTCTCTGCTACTTTTATTTCCAAGAATCAATTTTGCAGTAGCAAAGTTTCCCAAGTTCCGTGTTACAGTGTCATTACTATATTTTATCTCATGAACTTTCAGCATTTTATGCACAACAACAATTCTGGACATAAGGGTTTAAGGCTCAGAAACTAAAATTACCATATGAACAAGGCAATCACAAATATCTTGTAAAAATTCATGGACCTGAAATCAATTCCAATATAATCATGCAGTGAAGAATCTTTCTAACATTCAAAATAAAAACTTCTAAATACTGGACCTTTAGAGATGCTGTAGCTCATCTAAAAAAGGGTCAGCTGCTGTAGAGCAACCTTCCACTACATTTAGCCACCTCCC
>NW_008236932.1:277331-284498 GCF_000691975.1 Corvus brachyrhynchos | reverse complement strand
AATGAAGCCTATTGAGAATTAGACACCTGTACCTCCTAGACCAATGCTGTGAATTTTAGGATGCAGCTAACACATCAGTGACAGAATCAGAAATGCTAATCTTGGCTCTCTTTCCCAGCTGAAGTAGGGCTAACTTGGACTCCAAGCACAGGAATAAGCTGGATGAGACTTAATTACTCCATATATAATCAGGAAGAGCCACCTGGTATGACTAAGTTGCTTTTGAAAACACCACTCAGTGTCCCAATGTTGGTAGCTCCACACTTTCCTTTCTTGTTTGTCTGACACCTGCATGTTTACCTTGAGAGAGGTCATATTTCTTTGCACAGGTTTCTGCCTGGCAGAAAGCAGATGCCTGTAAACCAGTGGGAATGTGGACAAATAGAAATACACCTGGACAGGTGTCTGTCAGTATTCCAAGTTTCCCTTGACTCCTCCTACTACACAAATTTAACTTTTTCAACACTGTGAGTCAAAATAAGTTTTTTGGGTTTGTTTTCTTTTTTGCACAAATTTCAGGAAGCCTGAACCTTTTTTTCCAAAAATAAAACAGAATACAAACACTGATCTTCTCCTTCTATGCAAAATTTGTGATAAACTATTATAAAATTTTGTCAGTCTTAAGAAAAGAGTGTTTTACACAGTACACTGAACACAGTCATAAGCTAGAAAAAATTTTAGCTTTATAAATACATACACACACATCTATACACACAAAAACATAACTAAAAAAGAATATAAATACCTCAGGTATACCAGAAAACCTGAACTATTAATTAACATCATTTAACACTCCTTTCTCCAACCAAAACAAAGATTTCCGTACCTAAAGCATACAAAGCTTTACCTGATCAGCTGTTGTGACATCAGAAATTACAGCATCAGGAGGTCTCTTGGGTGGATTTGCAGTTAACTAAAGCAAAAGTAACAGTATTATTAATATTTCACAGCATAAATCTTTTATCCATACCTAATGCCAGATTATACCAGTTATGTATAAAAAGAAACAATATTTAGCAATTTGTTAAAGCTCCTCCTATCCTTTCTACACTTATGGGAAAATAGAAGGTATTTCATCCAGAAAAGGTCTCTTATCAAGGTTAGCCTTACAAAGATAGTGATCCTGAGGCATCAGATCCTGCCTACAGTTACATGATACACCTGATAAGTTTGAAAACATTTCTTCCAAATTATCCAAAACAACTCAAGCAAGAATTATTCACTTAGAAAAAACAGTTGTCTCACAGAAAATTAAAATGCTTTCGAACACAGAAAGAAAAATGAAGCTTTTAAAATACTACTTTTAAAGGCACGGTTAAGAACAAAATTATTTACTACCTCACCCACGGACTATGTTGCATTACTTTTCCCCTTTAAGAGGTTCCAGCTTCTTTTTGTTTTACGCACTTTTCTTTTACTACTTTTTTTGCAATTACATACTGCATATTAAACCCCACATTACCGCAAAAAAGCTGTTCCTTGTGCAATCTACAGCTTCATAGTTCAGTTTTGAAGATATAAATTTTACCAAGAGACTGACAGAGAACATCCTAGATCATGACAAACATAAAGGAAACCATAATAACCAACTCAAGCTATTAACGTAGCTGAAATCTTTTTTCCTCCTCTACTTGAGTTTTCAAAACAAACAAAAAAGTCCAGAAAGAAACAGGCATAAGCTCCAAAATTAAAGGAAGCAAACTGATTCTCACCTGTAGTAATTTTACTTATCTGAATTTGCGTAAGGTCTTTACCAAAGAAATGAGAAATCAAAAGAAACCAAGTGCTGTGTAGTTTCATGTCTAATAAAAAAAAAAAAAAAAAAAAGGCTCTTCTATATATATTAACAGCAGAGCAAGACCACTTCCAGGGTGGAAGACTGGATAACAGCACTCCTCTTGTCACTTCAGAGAATCACAGTGGACCTACACAAGCCACTTGATAACAAGAACATTACCTAAACATGCTTTCAAAACAAGCATGGCTTGCCAATCTAGTTCCAGCTGGTTTAAAGAAACTCAACTTGACCTAATGAGCCATTAAAACTAGACAATGTATGAATAATCAATGAAAGCCCTATACCTGCAGGTCAAGAAACCCTCAACTCAAGAAGAGACATATGACTTAAACACCATGTTGCTCATCATAGACCTCACCTTGGAAATTTGCTCCTGTTGACTTGCAATACAATTTTCAAATACAATAGAAGTGTAAAGTGCCAAAAAGACACACTATAACATATGTCTCATCAGCTTGGCATTTCTTCTTGCAGAGGGGCATGAAACTCTTTTTAATGGGAAGGTTTGCAAGGAAAAAGCAGGAAAATTCAGCATTTGAAACTGGTCTCTTGCATGCAGATGCCTCTGTTGAAATTGCTGTATCATTGTGTTGTCCTAATGAGACTATACCTGGAGGATTTTTTCTATCACAGGAAGGAGCTGCCTGAAACAGTATTCTTCATATTTTTAAATGTAAAATAATGTATGTAACATTCTCATACTTCACTAAATAGAGTGAAGAAATTGCAGTTGCCTAAAGTGAAAAGTTTAACTAAAAAGTGCAAAAGCACTACACTGGACTCACTGATGTCACCATTACAGGTTAGCCTTGAACCATTTCAAATATCTCCATGTAGGAATATCTCATCTGTTTAACGTTTATCAATTCATTTTTCTCCCTAACTCTCAAAGGGCTTTTGTTACATGCACTGTTTATAAAATCTGATTACAGAAGAATTAAGGGTTCCTTCAAAGACCTCTATATACTGTCTGCAATAATTTCCTGTGAAATTTTTTATACCAAACAGAGGCTCTTTGAAGCAGCAGGCATTTCAGGACCTGATTTGTACAGTTATATATGGTAAAACTTTGATAAAATTGATATCGATTTAAATAAAAAAACTTGTAAGTTTACATGCAAAAATCCCAAAGAACATCACCTACAGTATTTCAGATGTATGAAACCTTGGTATTTCATTAAAAATGTTCAAAAACACTGAGTTTAACATACCCTCTATTCAACTGATTATTACTGTAGTGCCTCAGGGCTCTAGTTCACAATAACAACATGCAGTCCCTGCTGACACTGCCCTCAAACACAGTATTGAAGGGGACAATGTCAAGTACCCTAATAGCTACTTCAAGCATTTCGACAGAGACACTCTGTGTTCATGTGACATTGTTTGCTACTTGCTAACTCTTGCATGCAAACACATTGATTTAGAAAGAGCTACACCTAGAGATCTTTTCTAGAAACTGCAAGCTCAACCCTAACACTGCTTGCCATTAGGATATTCTACCATTTCAAGTATTTTGATGTAGGAGTTTCTCATCTGTTTAATGTTTAGCAATTCACTTTTCTCCCTAACTCTCAAAATGAAACCACTCGTTTCCCAAGCCTTGAACAGTACATTTTCACTCAGGCTCTGCAGAGAACAAAAGTATTTAAATTCCATCTGAGTTTGCACAGCCACACTGCTTAAATGCTGGTTTATACTTCCTAGTTCCATATAGCAAGTATTTTTCTTGCACTGCTGACAGAAATCTTTATGTGTTTGGTGGTTTTTTTTAAATATGGACATGTGTGGATTTACCTTGGCCTTTTCTGATGTTCGTTTTCCACCAAATCCTCCAGCTCCAACAAAAAACAAAGAGAACTGATTATAACACACCAGCTCCTTTCCACAATAGGTATTCACTGAAAGACAAAAAAGAGGAAGGTCATATATTGTGTTCAATCTCCTTTTTCATACAGCTAGCTTATGTTGTTACAAGAGACAAGTTCAGCTGGACACATGACAAAACTCATTTTAACAACTGAGAGGGCAATGGTCACACTCACACTGCATTGTTGCAAGTCACTTCCTGAGCAGGGAAGACTAATGATCTGTTCCAAATAATATCATGAACTTTATCTACATAAAAGCATTAAAATTAAAAAATGAACTATCAAAATGGTGACAACATTCAAGGTGCTAAAAATATCTGACAACACAGTGCTGAAATTAGATTTATTTTAGCATCTCAAGACTGCATTAACAATTTATTTAAATACAGAACTGTACTATAAAATATGATGCATTAAAAGCTACTGAGAATACCCAGTGTGTAAAGTAGATTATGAACTCATACAAAAAGTGGTATTAGTATCTCGTATGAGAAGAGTTTCCAGAGTTTAAGGTCCTGTTCCTGTTCCTTCTTTTGAACAAGTCATACTTCTTACACTGAATTAAAATTCAGCTTCCTATTTCCAGGTCATATCTATTTCACTCCCTTACACTTTAGACTGGAATTCACAGCATTTTGTGTTAATAATGTTTATTTCCAGTTCCAGAAGAAATTTAAAAACCACTGAGACTCTGCTCACAAAAAGAACTTTTGCATTTTGCAGGAATAGACAGGCTTCATATTAGCCCCGTATGAAACCACAACACAGCTATGAGGAAAGGTCAGTAAAAACCTTTTACCATTTTATTTGACCACTGAAGGAATAAAAAGTCAACAGTGTTTAAAGATTCACTGCCTGTTAGCCTACTCTTGCTGTCTGGTTTTCCCAAAGGACCTTGGCATAATCACATCTAATGACAGTAAGATTCTGAAAACTGCAAGTTATCAACTTCTGGAGACATTCTGATCCTCTAACTTGGATATAAGAGGAAAGATATGGGTTTTGTTTAGAATAGAATAATGTAGACATAAAAAAGGAATGCAGGACATGGTCTTGAAGATCGATACTTTGCAGATGAATCTACACAACATAAAGATATTATTAACCTTTGCAAAACTGCCCACAAAACACATGCAAACATGCAGACACACACCCCTTACTGTGGGGTGGCGGAATATAAACTGGCTGCCTTCAGGCAGGAAGAAGCATTAGCATTATTAAGAACTTTGATCAGTTTGCATACTGCGTTATTCTACCTACACAGGAAGAAAGTGTTCTTACTTCAGTATGCTCGCTACCCAAGAACAATTACACTTTGATCATTTTGCATGGTGCATTATTTACCTACACAGGAAGAAAGTGTTCTTATTTCAGTATTTTAACTGCCCAAGAACAATTACAGAGCCACATCTCACTAAGATTTAATAAGCTAAAAGTCTTATTTAGCCCCCGTGGAAGGGCGGGCAGTTATTGGCACAGCTAGTTAAAAAATGAAGCCCAATAAATTTTACTGCACCCCCTTCAAAAGCCATAAACTGTTTTACCATCTATCAGCAAGACTGCGCCTGATCCTTTGTCAAGAATATCAGCAACAGTTGAAACTGAAGTTAATTGTCCTGTAAGAAAAAAAGAACATGGACACACTGTAAGGTTTTGCTTCAGGAATGAAGCCCACAGATCACTCTTTACGCTTCGTTACTAACTATCTTTCTTACTACTATCATTATTGTTGCTGTTATTATTTTTTTCATTATTATTATCAACATCATCATAATCATTGTAATAGTCATAGTAAACATAATCATCATGACTGTAACAACAGTGTCTGGGAATCTTTGCAAATCTTGGTTTGAAGATCTGAGTATTGTTTTGCTTCAGGTATTTTTTTTAAGTTTTAGGGGTTTTTTTTCAATAAAATTTTGCTATAGTTCATGTATTTGGAGCTAAACACTTCCCTTTTCAGACTCAAATACATTGCTAACTTCAAAGACAGCTCCAATCATTTAAAAATTGTCCACAGGTTTCAAGAGGGCTGAGACAACCACAGTCTTACAGAAGAGAAGCTCAGCTCAGAGCCTGGGCACAGGGGTCTCTGAAGTTTGTCACTAGAAGTTATTGCTTTAGAGACACCATGTATTTATAAATCAGCCTACAGAATGTAAAAATAAAAACCTTTATGAAATCCTGGCAATCCATTACTAATTATCAGACTTCTCTGAAGTAAGTGTAACTTTCAGATACCTCTTTTTTGTTTCAACAAGAAATTCTGCCATTTATTTATAGCTTGCAATTTTATTTTTCTGCTACACTCTCAAAAAATTTTTAAAAACTACTAATGAAGAAATCCAGACATATGCATATCATGAATGAGTCTAACAAGCAACTCTCAGGGGCTGTAATCTGGGAAAACTCAGCCATCTCTGAAAAGAATTTGCTACTGCAGTAACTAATACCTTGAGAATTTTGACAGGAACAAAAGTAATTGTTTTTTGCCACCTCATTAAGATGTCCATTTGTTCTTTACATACATAATTTAGATCTTATCCTCTTACAGGCACACTGACACAATCAACATTGAAGAATTAGATAAACACCCCAGAAGTTTTATGATACCACCTTACTGAAATATTTATCAGTTCTGGTAATTAGTATCAGATGAATAATACATAGACATGTAGTATATTTGCCTACTGTATCAAAGATTAAGCATACTTTACTAAGTATACTGTAGGAAAGCAACACTTGATCTCAAAAACATAGTTTCAGAACTCCTTCAGGAATATAACAGGTTGCCTCTCTTCTCCCACACTCCTTGTAAAAATTATATGCAGTAATACAGTTTGAAACAAAGCTTCCCTATTTCTATTTACAATATGGCTACAGGAACTGTTGTCATAGTGAAAAAACAAATCAGCAACACAGAAAGACTGACCTGAGGTTGGTAATGGTTTATAAAGCTCCAGATACTGCTCACCATGCAGCATCTATATAAAGAAAGACAGTGCTGTAACAACAATAAATAGATTGCTTTCTCCCCCAAGTCAATACACAGCTATTTTAGAAAATGTTCAGAGCAAACAAATTTAAAAAACAACCAAGTTTTATTCTTCTGTTTTTCTAACTTCATCCCCAGTATATTTTCAAATATAGAATATTTGAAATTCAGAATATTTTCAAATAAAGCTTTAAGCTTTTGTGGTTTAAAAAAAAGTGTAGTGAACACAAATTAAAATTGAGTATCAAATTCATGATACATCTCATCATAGGAAGACACATTATACAAGAGAAGTAAATTAATTCTTTGGATGTAAGAATTCAAAACACTGGACTTTTCTTTTCTAGAACAAAAGGAACTTAACAATATTACAAAAATACTAATTGAAGACACCTTTCAGTTACATGACACACAACCAAAATTAGCTACTTAACTCTTCCATACCTTTGCAAGATCAATATTTAGCCCTGGAAGAGAAGGAACACCATCAAACATTGAAGTTTGAG
>NW_008236932.1:267549-277283 GCF_000691975.1 Corvus brachyrhynchos | reverse complement strand
GTGCATACAGAATAGGCTCCAAGTGAGTATATGTATACACGTTGGTAGCCAATTCACGGCCAACAATGCCTGTCTGGAAATTAGAAGTCAGTATAAAATAAAAATTAAAAATAGTTAATATTGAACTTGCATTCTTTCTATAATTCTCTATCACACAAACTTGACATTTGAGCATTTTCTTTACAGTCACATGTAGGCATAGAGTATACCATAAAATATTAATGTATTCATTGCAATACAAGCAACCCATACGCAAGGCATTATACTTTGCTTCAAGCAATCTACTTCAAGAATAAATGGTGTAACTTCATACAGCTGCACTCCCAGCAGTGCCTAAGATTTTTTCTAAAACAAACCACAAATGAAATACTTAACACCATAGTAAGACTGAAACGAGGAAAAATTATCTATAGAGAAGGAGCCAAAGCAAAACGACACTGCCCAGCAACACCCAAGCCCTCCTGCTTTTCTGAACAATACCTTAATTAAAGAGGCTTAACAGAACTTACATGCAGTTAGATTCTGCATTATCCAGTCTATTCAGCCGTACATTTTCCAGTCATCAATAGGAAAAACAGAGACTGGAGTCTGGAGATGTTTTTTTATTCTGCCTCCTCGCTTCAGTTTAAACCACACCTTTCTTTTTGCAGACAGCAATCCAGAGTACAAGCTGGCTAGCAACACAAGTCTCTCTGCTCAAGGTTTCCACCCAGCTTTGAGTGCATCTGGTATACAGATGTACTTACCGTGTCAACAGATGCAGAGACCACTGATCTTGTTGCATTCATAGACACATTCCCTTGAGACTCTATCTGACTTAGAGCATCACTCAATACACTTATAGACTCTAGACAAAGGAATTGAAAAAAACTCACTTTTAGATAATCATGCATGACACACTCCAGTTACAGACACACAACATACACACAAGCAAATGAGACATAGACTGGTATTTCTCAGTTCAGTTTTAAACATAGTAAATATATATCTGCAAATTGAGCACAGTGCTGCATTTTACAAGCATCCACACAAAGTAGAGGATAAGTGATTTCCACACAGGTTCCATCAGTTCTGCACCCACCACTCAACCATGACACCTACATCAATGTGTTAAGGAGAAGATAATGAGCACTATACGTTTCAACTGTCTGAGAAACGAATATCTGAAAATTACTACTGATTTTCTTATAATGAAAATTATTTGCAATACCAGTCACAGGTCTAAGTCTCCTGACTGTTACCCTCTTTCCTGGATCAGACAGATAGATAGAAAAGCAAGTAAGTCTGAGACTGAATAATGACAAAATTATAAATGAGATGATGCATGGCTGAATTCAGCTATGGAAAACACAGGCCATCAAGAACGGCTTGTTCCTTGAAGCTTAGTATGGCAAAAATCAGTATTAAACATAAGAAAGAATCAAACTAAAGGTGGTGAGAATCTTGCACAGAAAAATAAAAATGTGTTTAAATCAGAAGAGTGCAAAATCATTATTTAACTACCTTAACCCAGAGTTACTGCCCTCCACTTCAAAACCCCTGTGCCCATACTGACTTGCATTGCTGCTTGGACTAACACCGTGTTGCTCTATCACACAGCACTACTCTAAACACCCTACAAGGTAACTGCATGCCCTCTTGCAGAATCCTGTTTTCCTAAACTATCTCTTGCTTACCAATCTCACTGACAGAATCATCATAACATTTTATTTGTGGCCTGAATCTTAAGAAGAAAAGGAACGGCTAGGAAACAAACATATGTTGTCACCTCTTCTGTCAAAGACAAGTTTCCTCTTTGGATACAAGCTCTGTCACAATATGGCATGAGGTTATGACATTTGCATAATGTGAAAATGTGCAAAACGAGACTTGTAATTTATAAGAACCTTTTAAAACGTAATCTCCTTATCCCTTTGTTCATTCATTAAATGAATAAAAGAAAAGCAGTACAAAGCTACTGGCAGAAGTAACAGACTGTTCCTACTTTTTCTGCATGAATCAAAGGAAGGTTTCACATTGCTTTAAAATCTTCACAGGAAAATATAGGTTTGACCTCCAAGCAAACCTGAATGTTTCCTCAGCTTAGCATGATCACAAACCATTTACATGCAGGAATATAAAGATCACTTTTCATGGTGAGACCCAAAGATTAAAAGCATGCATTTTTGACAAAATGTCATAATTAAGACCAACAGTACAAAGGCAACCCGTACATTAATAATGGTGCAGAATACTACAATCTCCTCTTCAAGGAGTCATTTCTTCCAGAATGTATGACACGACTGGACTATAAAATTGGTTAGCTGGCTAGTGTCTGGCTGAATACTAAGATCACAGAATAGTGTGGGTTGGAATGGACCCTTAAAGGTCATCTAGTCCACCTCCCTTGTAATGATCAGATATATCTTCAACTAGATCAGAGCCCCATCATACCTGACCTTGAATGTATACAGGATGGGGCATCTACTACCTGTCTAGGAAAACTCTTCCAGTGTTTAAGCATCCTCATTGCAAAAAGCTTCTTCCTTATAGTTAATCTAAAACAACCCTCTCTTGGTTTAAAGCCATTAAATCTCATCCTATTGCAACAGGCCCTGCCAAAAAGTTAACTACTGAAAGACTACAAAAAGGTGTCACTGAAGCCTTCTCTTCTCTAGACTGAGCAAACCGAACTCTCTCCACCTTTCCTTTTAGGAGAGGAATCCCATGACTTTGATCATTTTTGTGGCCCTCCTCTAGCCTTGCTCCAGCTGGCCTATGTCCTTCCTGTGTATCCTTCCCCAGGATACAAATGACCTGGGCTGCAGGTGCACATTGCCAGCTTTTGTCCAACTTTTCATCCACCAGGATCTCCAAGTCTTTCTCCATAGGGATGTTCCTGATGCCTTCATCCTTCATACTGGGGCTTGCCCTAACCTAGGTGCAACGCCTTGTACTTGGCATTGTTGAAGCTCATGAGGTTCCCATGGGCTCACTCCTCAAGCTTGTCCAGGTCCCTCTGGATGACATCCCATCCCTCAGGTGTGTCACCGCACCACTCAGCCCAGCGCACCCTCATCAAATTTGAAGAGGGTGCATTCAATCCCCTTCACCTATGTCACTGATGAAGCTCTTACATGGTACTGTTCACAATACAGGCTCCTAAGGGACACTATTCATTACTGATCTCCCTGTGGACATTGAGACATTGACCATCCAACAAACACCTTCTCCACCAGATCCGCATCTCTGTAATTTAGACATGTTAAGGGGGCTGTGTCAAAGGCCTTACACCAGTTCAGACAAATGACATTCATAGCCCTTCCCTTACTCACTGATGGAGTCATTCCATCACAGAAGGCCATTGGGTTGGTCAGACAGGATTTGCCCTTGGTGAATCTCTACTGGCTGTCTCAAATCAGCTCCCTGTTCTCCATGATCCTCCCACACACAGAGGTAAGGCTGATAAGTTGGTAATTCCCAACTTTTCTAACTTTTGAAATGTATGTTGTTGAAGGCCTCATAAAATTGTTTTGGTTTTTTTTAAGACCTTGGCCTACTGTTGTATTTGTAATCAGCAAAAGCACGTGAACTGGATCATACCAGAATCATTCAGTAACGCATTTATTGATTTTCAAATATGGAATATTCTTTTAAGTACTCCTGGGTTTATTCTTTATATCTGTAACAGACATCAACTGTGTGAGATATGTCTGTGGTTCCAGGCCCAAACTTTTGGAGAGGTATCAGCAAAAAGTGTACGCTATTCCTTATGTTTCTTTATTCTTCAAGGTGGTTTTCATATTTTGACATCAAAGCTACTTTTAAGATCCTACTCCTTTGGGTTACCTGAAAATGCTTGAACAAGCTATTAGACATCATCAAATACAGGTAGCAAAACTGTGATGGGGGATGGGGAGTTCAGCTTTTATTTTTTTAATAAAGAGATGGGGAAAAAATGTTAATTTCTCTTTTCCCCCACCCTGAATTACTAAGTTACATAACTTTGGCAGGTAAGAACCCCGGTGCTAACATATTCTTTACATCTTCCAGGGACTATGGCAGCAGCATGCAAGTGTAATGTCCCAACACATTAATTTGTTTCAGTCTCCCCTGCACTTCTGCTGCTTGGCATAAGAAGTTGGACTTAAGGTTATGATCAAATACATTGTTATGAGCTACTAATGCAATATCAGACTACCCAAAAAGAAAGATGAAACATTAAAAGTCACCGATAAGTGATGTTTGGACATTGATAAGGATGTCTTCGCATTAATTTTGAGTAGTGCAAGGCTGAGGAGGAAAGCACAGAGTGGTACATGAGTTTTCAGTAAACACACAAGGATGTCTGAAATTAATGCTTCAGCAGTAGACTTAACTATGACACTTTGTAATTTTTTAATACATGACTCCACATACTGAGTAAGGTTCTTTTTAAGACCAAATAAATATACAATTATACCAACGGCTATAATTTGGGCAGAAACAAACCCAATAGGAAACATTTTAATTAACGCAATTATTTTATTATTGGTATAGGGGTATTTTTTAAATGGCTATACTATCAGTGAACTCTAAAACCTTAAACATTCACCACCTCAGAATGGCCTGTTATTATACAGCAAATCATTAGCAGACAGAAAGAAAAGATTAAGCTGGAGAACAAAGGTTGAAAATAGTCACAACAAAGGCCGTCTGTTTCCAAAAGATTCATTTTCCAATACGGGGACATTGCATATGAACCATATCCCTTAACAATGGAGGAAACAGCACAAGTGTTTAAACCTTCTGTAAATATATATAAGGAAAGCTGACATTGAAGCTGGAACACTTCTCCTCTTATGCAAATTCTGTCTTCATATACACACAAAGTGTGCATACATACACACACACACCTTTGATATATTATACATTTATTTACTCTATGTCTGACGTAAGCTTTTAAGATGTGCCACAAGTCAGACAATGAGTTGTTTTCTGTAAATAGCTTCTAAGAGAATTAAAAATGCACATAAATTTCTAAGAGCCAATTACAGACCTATAGAATACTAGATTTAGCTGAAACTGACTCACATCTTCACAACTGAAGAGAAACTTGAGACGAGTGCCTCATGTGGGTCACAGACACTATACAAATTTTGCTTCCCTAAGTAAGAGAACAACACACTAACTTGTGCCATAGATACTACAGAATCCTGTGTACGGTACGCAGTCTGCAAGACAGGAATGGCTGTCCTCTGCCTCTACCACAACACAATCTTATTCCCTTTTCATGAGAGGAAGAATCAGACAAAGACACAAGAGCAAGTAGTACACTGTGGAGGCAAGGAGAAAAGACACCAACACACAGTGCATGGTGCAACTGTGGCCTACTGCAACCTGCACCACACATCCAGAAGTTTCTGCATCACACTTAATTTGGTCTTTCTGATTACGTACAGAATACGAAGTTATAAAGTCAAGCCTCTCTTATCAGTATTACTAAAGATTAGCATCTCCAATTACAGGGTTTTCTACTACATTATAATCAAATACTTTATCTAATTGCTTTTTTGGATTTTTTTTCTACTGCATGTAATGCTTAGTACACAAATGCTCTTCACAACATCAAATTACTCAAATTAAGGAAATCTGCAGGAAGTTTTAACTTGCAGATGTTAGCTATTGTACCTTTCAATTTTGAATGCAAGTATTCTAATTAGTTTCATTTATTTCACAGTCAAATACCTCCAAGCAATAAAGTGGAGAATTTGACAGTAGAAAAAAATTCTAATAGAACTAAAAATTCTATTCAGCTAACTTAAGAATTGTCCTCAACCCTTATGCTGATTCTCACAAATACACAATACAACAATCAATGCACAAGTTTTTATTCAGTATCTGTGGCATGATGGTACTGGAAGGAAAAACCTCTATCTCGGCTAAGTTCATAACAAAACAGAAGCTAAGGCATGGAAGATTCATGCCAATGTAACATTTACGATTACCTGACTGTAAAAACCTGCCATGTTGTATTGAGAGCACTTTTACTTCAGAAGTTCAAAATCTTCTTCAGCTTTTTTCTCCTCATAGCATCAACTGGCAGTTGTGAAATACCGTATCTAATGCTGAAGCAACTTTGAAAAGAAATCCCCATCTACAACATTTTTTTGCTAGCAACCCCTAAAAATAACATAGTACATATGACAGGTTGTAGAACAGATCAGAAGTGATAAAGCTGGAATTATGTTGTTATAAATACCATTCCATAGCAGAACAGAAAACACATATGAACTTGCAAGCATTTGGAAACAGGGTATCTGTAAACCAAAGATCAGTAAGGTGACCTAGAACTACTCTTTGGATGGTTACATTCCCCAGTGTGCCAAGATGTGACAGAAAGGACAAAGTGTCTCCTATTACGGTTTTGGTACAGGCATCTAAAAACATATCCCCTAAGGTTTTTAACAAAATGTCCTAATAGATTTCTGAACCAACAGCTTAAACATCTACTGTGCGTTTAAATATCTTGGAAATTCAACTGGCATTGTACATAAGGATGCCTTTTTCCCTCCTGCCCTACATTCTTAAATGCTGGCAAGGAACAAGAAAGGTAAACAAAGCATTGAAAGAGAAAATCATTTTGGTCACCAGCCAAGGGAGTGATGTGCCCCAAGAACATAAGGCACAGTAAGAACTTCTTTGCAGTGATATATTCCAAGACTTAACCAGTGAAATGTTCACCAAAAACCAAGATTCCAGGGTTGAAAGGAAAATACATTCTATTACTCTATTCTGTCTGCATGCAGGTACAATCAAATAAAACACTGTCATTAGTCTGACTCAGTGATGTAACTTCTCTAGAAACTCGTAAGATAAATCATATCTTAATTCTACAGGCAAGAATACAAAAGTTTCTTTAGAAAGATCTGACCATAATGAAGCAGTAAATTATTAATGTAACACATTTACAAAAGAATTCACTAGTTCTGTAGATTTTGAAGTTTCAGCAAACACTTGAAAGAAAGCATTCTCTTCTAAGCTTTGCTTACTCAAGCTATCCACCAAGAATCAAAGCATAGTTTGGGTTGGAAGGGACCTTTAGATGGCAGCTAGTTCAACACCCCCCACAACTCCCCTGAGTAGGGACATCTTCAAATAAATCAGTTTGCTGAGAGCCCTGTCTGACCAGACCTTGAATATTTCCAGGCATGGAGCATCCAACACCTCTCTGGGCAACTTATGTCAGTATTTCAGCACTCTCACTGTAAAAATCTTCCCTCTTATAGCTAATCTAAATTGATCCTCTTTTAGTTTAAAACCATTACCCCTTGTCCTATGCAGCAGGGTACATCTGTTCCACCTTTCCCATTCTTCTCACAGGCCTCCGTAAAGTACTGAAAGGCTACAATATGGTCTCCCTAGAACATTCACTTCCCCAGGCTGAACAGCCCCAACTCTCAGAAGTCTCCCTTACCTTGGATGGTTCTGGGTTTGCTGGCGTTATCAAAGTCACACACCTTCTCCCACTTATCTCTCACTGCTTCAGGCGTCATTGGCTGATTCTTTCCTCTGACAATGGCACCCAAGGATCGCTCCCAGCGCACTAATGGGAAACATCAGCCAGAGAGTTCAAGTAACAAACAAAAGTTTTTTGGTTTTTAGGTAACTTGCATCCAGGCAACTACCTTCAAGATGGTGCAATAAGGGAAACATTTTAAGTACTCCAAAGTAACTCACAAATACAACTTCTGGCTGGACTAAAGGGCTCACTGCTTCAACTAACATTTAGAAAGGAAATAGCACTGGTTTTAAATTTCACTGTAGTTAAACAGACTTACTATTCTCCAGAAATACTAGTTTTAGGGATACTGTGTACTGAAAAGTTGTAGCTAGTATGTATCTACAGACTATCTCTTCTGACAGGACTTTGACTATTAATGCTTAGGAACCTTCAGAAAGCATGGAAAACTACTGGGGAGAAGTGAACATCACTTGTTTGCTATAAAAGAACATTAATACCAGTAGCCAGCACCTCTAAATGGTCTCAGAAGTTGTATTTCAATACTGTAACCTGAGAGAAACTGGTAAGGCCAATGTGAAATTAGTTCCACAAGGATACAGACTTCCTGGATTGTAATTCTAATACTTAACCAGGGTTTGCCCTTAATTAGCAAACAGCAATGAATAAGGCCAAACTGGTACCTAATTAACAACCTGGTTTCATTTCATTAACTTCAACAATAGCCATTATAATGATGAAAAATTGTGGGTTTCCTTGATCAAACTGCAGATTTTCAGCTGTATTAAAAGCTAACTCCATGTGAAGTGCACCGAGACATTTTGTGCTGCTGCTCCGCTTCTTTAAATCTGTTCACCACACTTCTTGGAAACACTGTTCCAGTTACACAGAACACTTGCAGTTAGTTAGAAAGGTACAAAATGGTTATCAAGTGGGGAAAAAAAAAATTAAAAGAAAACAAAATGACTTCCTGAATTAACAGCCCTACTTCCAACCTACTGGTGATACTCATGTAGGCTGAAAAGTTGAACGGTTCATGAAAATAATGCTTGCACTAGGTTCAATGGATTTAGGAAAAAAGTCAAGACATCTCACACACTGAATATTTTTTCTTCTCGTAAGTCCTCAGTATTGTCTGCAAGCTTTCCTTACATTCATATTTAAGCCGGTTACTGGAGGTAGTCACTAAGGAAAATACATAGGTAGCATAGCTAATGGTTATTTAAGAAGACTAATTGCTTCTACATGCTTACACACTAGCATTTTAATAGAAGCGTAAGTAAAGGTGGAAAGCAATGAAAAAGGATGAAATGAAAAATTAAAAAACATGCCTGTTTATCAGCATGTAGTACTTTTATATCATATTAAAGTTATCAAGAAAAGGCAGCAATGTATACTTAGCACCACAAATTCTACTTCAAATTATGCCTGGGATCCAAGAGTTAAAGTTACTTAGGCAGATTTTCAGTTACTGTTAGTTCAAAAGCACAACAATGCACAAACCTAAGTTACCAGTTTTTCCCCACATGAAGTTAAATTTGTGACTTTTACTGAATATAAGCAGTTTCTTCAGAACCCCAGGCTTTTATTCATCTTCTCTGCCGAGTAAAAAATGTCTTGAGTATACACTTTAACACTAAAGAAAGTTTGCACAGTCTCAATGTCAATTCAAAACACAAGATCAATCCTGAAACATAAAGAACTTACGTTTTCCAATCCATCCAGCTCCCACCTGCCAAGAAAAAAAGAATATTATCAGCTTATGACATCTCACAAAGCAAAGCTTTGGTAACGTTGGGAAACAAAACTATACTCCACAACAAACTCAATATATCAAAAATTTCTGAACTACTGCTGGTTGTATTTAACAGTTTAGTTAAGCACCTGAATATGATGCAGACAAAACAGTTTCTATCCAATATGAGTTAGCAGTTTGATGCCAATATCTATAATGAATATCATAATTAAGTAATTAATTCTTCCTGCAAGCTACTTTCTACATTTGAATAATTTAGAAAACAAAAATGTCTTTTGAATTTGGTATCTTTTCAACCTTAAAAGAGTACAATAAGAATTTTAACAATCAAATTGGTAGCATTTTGAGCACAGACCAGAATTTGACAAGGCTGCTACTGCCTGAAGCACTTGTCAAATACTGCACAACAGATCAATATTTCTTCTGTCTATGCTGAGTATGTAGTTCACACATGGTGATTTAGTTTCGGCAAGAAGTTTAAGACTGGACAAGATAAAA
>NW_008236932.1:254470-267521 GCF_000691975.1 Corvus brachyrhynchos | reverse complement strand
GAAAGTAAAAAAAAAACTTACCTCAAACAGACTGCCGTTCTCAGCACAGCTCTCATGGCAAAGCCAAACTACTAAGGGAGCAACATATTCTGGTTTGAAAGCATCAACCAGATCTAGAGCAAATTAGAAGGAGAATCATGAAATAGAAGTACTCTACAGTTTCACCACATTATTTAATCTAACACCCTCTTTTGAACAGCAGCGCCAGAAGAATTTAATCAATAGTGTTGTGTCATGAAACAAAAGGACAAACTAAAAGAAACATTTGAAGATTCAATAAATAGGAACAACTCGTGAGATACATATATGCCGCCAAACCCCATGACATGGCTTCTCAGCCAGAGAGATGAAAGCCTGTTTAACTGTTGCAAACACTGTTACATGCCAACTGCAAAGCCAGATAACCTTCCTAAACTTCCATCCGACAGGCAGCCTGACACAAGGACAAGCCAGCTACACATAATCCTGACACAGATGTACCCAAGCAATCTTCCTTTTAGTCTGCTAGTCAGCTATATAGACAAGACATTATGAAAATAATTGCAGCTGCTGATTGTTTAAGAATTATCTCACTTGGAAATGCTGACTTTTCCAAATGGTACAGGAAATTATCAGCCCTGCTAAATTTACATGTCAATCCTATTTTGGGATTTTCATTGACATCTGGCACAATAGAAAGCTATCTGAAAATTGAGACATTGTCATGGAACAGTATGGTTTTCCAGGCAGCTCTTATCACATATTCTGTCCACTGTCTGAATAATAACTTTGCTTAATATCTTTTTTCACCTTTTAGAATATTATACTTTCAACAGCAATAGATATATAGCTGTTCCTCAGCTAAAGGTCATCAAGCATTTTCGGTTATAGCCAGGTTTTCCCAGATGAAGAGCTGAGAAAGCTTATCATTGTGAGTACTTATTTAGTAGCAAAACTAAAGTAAACAGAATATCATTTTTAGAAGTCTCATAAAAGTAGAAGGAAGTTGAATTCCATTTAAAATGGCTGTTGTAAGTGCATAGCAAACCCCTTAGGCTTTTCCAAAGTATTCCACTTTATGCCACGCACAATTTAGCCTCAAAATCTAGCCCTAGACTATTAGCATTAATGCTTGTAATCCACTATTAAAATTATTAAAAAATAGGTGGTAGAAGTTAAAAAAACCCCACAACCATACAGAAGATGCAAACTGCGTTTAAGAGTTATAAGCAAGAACAACAATATGTGCACCAAGTTGAACATATATAACAATGTATGGGAATGTACAGCAATGAAAAATCGTAAGTGCTTGCAGACACCTGAAGACAAAGAGTCAGATAACAAGGATAATTTGATAAGACATCTGAAAATGCTTTTAAAGTTGTGTTCAAAGGTGTTCGAATCTTTTAAGAGTATTTGAAAAACTGGACAGGGATGGAGTGAACTAGATAACAAATGAATCCTCAGAGCTGAAAGTATCTTACAGAGAGACCAAAGGATCCCACTCTTCTTAAAATGACTAAGAAAGAAAATTATGAGATGTTTTTATCATCCTATGTAGATTAAGTATCTTCCGAACATGCCAGCTACTGTACTCCATTTTATACTGCATGCTCGATGTATTTGGATCTTCTATAAAAAATTGCAATAAATCACTGTAACCTACAACATATAAGACTGCTAGAGTCATGACCACCTGGAGTATTTAGATCTAAACCAGGTTACATCAGTCAGACAAAATCAAGCATTCAATCTGTGCATAACATACAGAATATATTACTCTCCAATAGCCTGTCTATCAGTCTGACAAATGTGATGATTTCCTTGGCTTTGAAATCTGCCTATCATCAGGGAAAAGGTCAGGAGCAAAATGAAATAGGCTAATTCCAGAAGATATTCTGAGAGCAATTTCCTTTTACAGACTTTTTTTTTTCCAAATTAGTTTTCTTTCTTCTGGTCATTTGCCAAAGTAATCAGCCAGTCTATTTATACTAAATTTACACTTACACAACTGTCTCCTAAAATGTTCCTTACACTGACTTCCCAATGCAATACTCTGTTAAAATCTGTTCAAACATTCAAAGATTAGTACCTGTGCAATAAGGAAAAATTAGGCAACTCAGTTCACTATCATCTCCTGCTGATCATGGAACCACTAAGTACACACATGACATGTTGTGCAAAAATTCAGTATTTTGCAATGAGACAACACTGTAACAAGTGCAGACATCTTGTGCACATGCCTGACTGCACATGTGATGAAACAAACAAGCCTTTCCACCACTGTAGGAGGATCTTGAAAGAGATTACAATTGAAGAGCCTTGCCACATGAAAGTGCTTTCGCAAATGAGAAAACTTGCTTCGTATCTTGTGGCAGAAAGTAAGAATTCCTCACAACAGACAAAGCAAGTAACAGTTCAGAGACAAAAATACAGTAGGAACAATGAATTTGTAGTATATGAAGTGTGAAGAACTTGCATTTTCTAAGAGATAAGAAAGTTTGTAGTGCTTCAATTCACTAAAAATTATCAGAACATGTAGATTTTAAATGATTCACCTTGTGGCATGACGGTCTGGGTCAGCCTGGATCCAGCAGTAGGAGCAATTGTGTTGCAGTGGATGTTATACTTCCGACCTTCAATTGCAATTGTGTTTGCAAGACCCAAAAGGCCAAGTTTTGCAGCACTGTAGTTTGCCTGACCAAAGTTTCCATATATTCCAGCAGCTGAGGATGTCATAATTATTCTTAGGGGAGAGGAGAGGAAAAAAATTAAGTTATTTCTTCAAGTGATTTGATTCCACAAAAAAGCATTTTCCAGCTTTGGCATTATAGTCTCCATATTCCACAAAACAAAGTATGCAAATAAGAAAAGATTATTTGTTGCTTTCGCTAACAATCAGGTACCTATTTAATATTTGATGGATAGCAATCATCTGACAAATCCTGAAGCATTGTCAGAGTAGCAGAAAATGAACAAAGTCATGAGGCTTTCTGAGTTATACTGCAAAACTAGGAAGGACACTCTGTGACACTGGGTCCAGTATAGAGAAAAGTAATTTCTTTTCATTTCTAACAGTTTTCAGGTGGTGTTATTCTTACAGCTAATAATGTTTCAGCACTCAGAAGAAAATTACTTTACTGAAAATTATTTCCCTTATTGTTATCTACCTGGTAATACCTGAAGGTCCATTCTCACAGAATTCACATTCAAAGAATTCTAATAGGCATTAAATGCATGACAGAAGAAGACAAGAAAGTCTTGTTCTTTGCTGTCCCCATTATTCCTTCGGAGGTGAATGAACTACTCACGTGAGAGCTCTAAAACCACTGTAGTTCACAGCTGGTTTGAGGCAAGCAAAAGTTGTGCTGCAGGTCATCTCAATTCAAAAGAAATGGGTCTACATATTCACTTTTAAAGGAAGCCTTATCAGATTCTGTTCAAATCTACTTGTAAACATACTGCGTAGCTGGGATCAACATATTTAATTCTTTTTATCTGCCTCACTGCCAATAATCTAATGCTTTTTAGTCTAAGTAAAGAGATGTGTTCCAAGTACTGGCTCAATATGATGATGATGAAAAAAAGCCACAAACTCTATGTAAAGCAAGCATTTTGCAGGTGGCACATGTCTATACATAAACTGCAGAAGCACTCACTACCACTGTTATCTGAGAAAATACAGAAAAGAAGACAAGGGAAGCATTTTCCTAAAAGGATGCAACTCTAGACTTAAGCTGTTTTTGAAGAAGTAATTTAATTTTCAACTCCCAGACTTAAGATTTCTGCTATCCTCACAGTTCACTTCCCTGGATGAGAACGAAAGTTATATAGGTCACAGGATGAGAAAACAGCTCACACAGTTTTCAGTATGTGGGTATGGCTAAGATTAATATAATCACATCAGTGCTTTGATAAGGTTTTTGATAAAACCACAAAAATGAAAAAATTTAGAAGATCTGATTTCACTGCACTCTTTTTGAGTTAATACATACCAAAACAGACTAAGAACAATCCCATAACTTTTAAGAAAAGTACATTTGCCTAAACAGTTAAAACTAACAAACAAACAAAAAAACCCACAACAACCCAACATTAAACAAAAACACCCACAACCTACAAGCAGAACTGCATGTACCAGTCATTTGAATAAGAAGGAGCACAACAAGAGTCCCTTAAACTTGCCATAACACACAAGTAACAAATGCTTCTAACCAGTCCTCATTAATAGAAATGGTATATTTATAGTCTTACAACTTTTGTTTGGGATAGTCAGAAAAGACATTTCAACTTATTTTGCTTCAGCCCCGAGAAAGTGAAAGAAAAGAATGCAAGACTCTTCCTTCACTGTTTGGGCATGCATCAGTCTGTTACACCCTACTGAAAATCGCAAAACAGAAGACACATTTTTACCTGCCAAATTTCTGATTTTTCATGTGATTCCATGCAGCTCGGGTGACCAGGAATGATCCCCTCAAATGAATTCTGTGAATTATATCTAGGAACAAATTGATATCAGTTTAATAATTCCAGGATTTGGCTCCCAACTTGAAATGCAACATGTTTCTTCTTCATGACAAAAAACACACTTTTTTCACACTCTGAAACTGTTACTAAAAGAACGATGGGCCTTTTTCTTTTTCTCTTTACAAGCCATTTTTTAGTGCCTGCCTGAACATACACTGATTATGAGGGGGCTGCCCACATACACTGCCTCTTGGATGGGGCCCTCCTGTACAGAATTCAAAACCATTCAAAATTCCCGCACTTAAGCAGACTCAGAGAAGAACTACAGAAGATAGACTATCTTTGCAGAAGTCTTCTCCACTGGCTAACTACCATCCACCATCTCATGGCACATGAGCTTGCTTTCCTCTCTAGTTAGTTCAGAGTCTTTTAAACCTGTTTTGTATTCAGCCACTCAGTGCTGACCCGAGGAATGTTCTGCTCATAGAAACTATTTTGTGTCATCACATGGCTCTTCTTCTTACTGCATTTGGCAACCAGTAGTGGGAAGAAAAGCCCTTTGGAACTACATACACCTACCACACATTGCAGCACAGACCTGGTTTGCACACTGAACGCGAGCAGCTTGTCACTAAGCTTGCAGGGCAAAAGGTAAGCCTTCCCCGCCTTCTCTTCTCTCTTGTTCCAGTGGGAGGGATGTACCTGTCACCTTTCACACAGAAAGTACATTCTGAAGCCATTTTAAAATCAACTCACCCCAGTCTTCATCACTTATCCGAACAAATGAACGGTCTCTTAGGATCCTAAATGCAACATTAGGAAAACAAAACAAACACAAGATCAACATTTGTTTATATTAAAGGGACAGCCCACACTCAAAAAGGACAAAACCGTCAGGTATACTCACCCAGCATTGTTTATAACAATATCTGAAATTAAAAAAAGGAAACTAATTCAATGCACTGATAAAATACAAGCCTGTTTCTATTTTCCTCCCACTTCTAAATATATACAGACAAGAACACTGGACATACACATCATATTCCATATATTCTATAGTTCCTTGTCCTGATTAATGAATTCTACCCTTGGAAAATAATTACAACATAATACTTCAGGACAGGTAAGTCTCAACCCAACAGGGACATCAATGGGACCAAGCCTGACAGGGAGGCATAGCTATGAAGTGCTGGCCACTTAAGAATCCAATAACGGCAGGATGCAACCATCCTGTACCATTTTGAAGCCGGCTTTGAATTTCAGAGTGCCCCAATTATGCAGTTTGTGCCACCATCTTTGTTGCAGCAGCCCAAATGATAACTGGAGGAACTAGAGTCACAAAGCTGATAAAGCAACCTGGATCATAACAATTTCTTGTCAGATATTTAATTAGGTTCCTGTTGGCTTTGATTACATGTACTTTTAGCCATTTAACCCTGAGTTAAAATCACCAAGTGGTTTTAAATAGTGGCAATTGCATGGTTAAAAAGAACTTTAACTGTTAGATAAAATACCTCAGGGTTTTCTTTTTTCATTTCATTTAATGCATTTTGACATTATGTAAGCAGAAGAGCTTCCAAAACAGAAAGCAACATTATCTATGCTAATTCTATGCAGCTAGTTGTAACACTTCATAGACTCTGTGTTTTGTGACAGAAATTGTTAACCACTACTGGAGCTCCAAAATTCTGAAGGGCAGGAAAAGAAGAATCATATACTAAGCTTTAAACTTCAGCAAAAACCACCAAAAAACCCAGAAAAGCTGACCATTCAGATTAAAAGCTAAAAGCCCCTTATTCACATTTCACTGACCAGAGGCATCGGGATTGGTGTGTACTACTGTTATCACACAGTTCATACATGTGTTGTTAATTGCACTGTTTATAATGGCTTTGCCTTTGCAAACAAGTTTCAACATGAATTAAGCAACTGTACCTATCCTCCCAAAAGCCTCAAGGGCTGTCTTCACAAGCTTTTCACCATCTTCCACAGAATCTGTAAGAAAGAAGTACAAATTTTCAAATAAAATTAACTGGATACACTGCACTTCCAGGATATTAACAATTAATTCCACAGAGCTAAGAAAAATAAATTGTGTACAACCCCAGTGAAAACTAAATTCAAATTCAGCCATTATCTGCACGTGGCCTAAAGCAAATCCCACAAAGTAAGGCTAAATGGCACAACACTTGCCATCGCAAGAAAAACATGAAGCAAACCAAGCAAGAATCATCCATTCCCATTTTGCTGCTGAAAACTCCAGATGGACAGCTGCTTAATACTTCAATGTCAAAAAATCAGATAACAGAGAAGGGCATTAGTGAACAAATCTTAATTAAAAGAAGCAATTGATGCACTTGCTTTTAGCATCTGTCTTCCCACTCCATATGATATTATATTTGTTTAATCTATATGTTATTGCCAAGCTGGTAGTAGTCTTTCACTAAGAAACATCAACTTTTTATTTAACATGTCCACTACTCCTACAGATAAAACATTACACTGATCTGGAAAAATAACATACCATAATTGGGTACTGCTTTCCCTCCTTTTGCTCTGATTTCATCGACAACTTTGTCAGCAGCTGAGGAGCTTTTGCCATATCCCTTGAAATCACCTCCAAGATCATTCACTGTGCATGACAAAGAAATGAAATTTTTGTTGTTAACACTCAAGACTTCATGGTCTGTCCTTACCTCATTATCACACTGGAGGTTACAAGGAGTATTAATAAAGACTGCTGCATCTGGATCTTACTGAAAACCAGAGACGACAACAAAAAAATAGTAGGACACATGATTATTTTTTTTAAAAGCAGTGCAACATATATTATTTCTTCTTCTTTAAATAACATGGAAAATAGAACTTTTTTTCCCCCTCCACCATGTATTCAACCTGCTTGCCCTGCCCAGGCTACCTCTGTAATTGTGTTGTAGCTCAGAGATTAAGATCTAGATTATACCCCAATCACAGGCAATTTATTCCAGTCTCTAACTATTGCATGAACTGTAAGCAAGACTATGAAGACTTTGTTCCTGTTTAATAGAGTAGCCAAACTGTTACTAGTCAACACCACTAAATAAGAGATCCAGCAGTCTAAACAAAGTGAGAAGTGCCTGCTCTGGAGCTTCAGATCCTGCTCCTGTGGGATAGGAGGCCCACCTGACACACAGAGCTGTTCCGGGCTGCTCTCCGCACTGGGGGACACATCACTAACAGCAGCTGGAACGTACCATCGCCACACTCTGCTGCACTCCTGTATTTGCACATCCAACAGCTTCATGGAATTACCAGGGGAACAAAAACACTCCCAAAAAATCCCAAAAACATTGTATTTGGACAAAGAACTTCAAAAAATGGTAGGAAGTTTTGTTCAAAGGGGTTCAAATTGGAATTGTAAGAAAGCCAGAACTGACTGAATTTACATGCAACACTGGTATTTTGCTAAATGATCTTTTGAAATGGTGAATTCCAGCTTCTGCCTCCTAACCTCAAGAAGCCAGACACAGTGAAAGCCACAAAATATGCAGGATGCTCTTGCTGGTCTTGATGATAAACAGCAATGGCAAGTCTGTTGTATTAGCACAGAATGAAATAGACCCACTTTATGCTTTTTTTTTTTTTAAACTCTCCATGTAAACAGGAACACAGCTTGCATGACACATCACAAAATCATTCTATATTACCCAGATCAAGAAGTCTCATCTGGAATCCTATATGCAGCTTTGTGAGCAGCACTTCAAGAGAAATGTAGAAATACTGCAGAAAATTTATGTAAATGAACATGCCAAAGTCCAGAAGAAGAGAGCATCAAAATGGGACAGATACAACATGACAAAAAAAACCCAAAAAAAACCAATCAACCATCAAACCAGACCCAAAGATGCCCAGCCTGAAGCAGTAAGTACAAGTACCTTAACAGACTGATGCAAAAAAAGAAAGGAGACAGAATCTCCAAGCTAACAGATCAATATCTAACAATCCAAACATGCAGGTAACACAATTCAAGTGAGGCACTAAGGAAGATTTCTAAGTGTAGTGAAGTGTTAGGATAGACAACACAGGCTGACTGGTCAGTCTGCAACATCCATGATATTAAAGTAAAGTGAGTCAGGAACAACACTAGAATTTCTAACTTGTCCTGGGAAAGAAGAGTGAATAATTTGGTGGTAAATATATATACAAACCATTCAGTCTTGTTAAGACCTTACAGCTCTCTATCACAAACAAGTTTATATATGTTTATCCTACACTTCAATAGTACTTTGCTGACAAAAATTTAATTAAATATTTGGGAAAATTTTCAGGGGCAAAAAAGTACATTAGGCCAAGCACAGGCACTAATGGAGTTGAAACAAAAATGAGTATGCAAGAAAGAGTTGAGCTATTCTAGGCTTTGAAAATAATAACTCCAAGAGAGTGTTAGAGCAATGAAAAAAAACCCTAACAACAAAATAGACAAATAACATTATTTTAAGCCCAAGCTTTACATCATGCAATTTTCAGTTGAAAACATACAGCAGAAAAGAGCCAGAGACTGCAGTAGTTGTGACAGAGCATGGTTATAGTCTGAACCTCAGAGAAGAATTCCTCTGAGGCTATGAGTGTGTCATTAGCAGAGCAGCAGAAGCAAGCCTGAAGGGTGAAACGGTGCTGAGGACCTGACACATACAGCGCAAGTTTTTTTAAAAATAAGCCAGCTCATTTCTTGCTGTAGTCTAGCGTCACAAACCAAACACACATGAACAACGTAGGTGTGCTTCTGGATTGCATCTTCCAGTTTGTTTTATAAAGGACTCATGTAATTCACTACCATTTCACTATGCAAACAAAAATACAAATAAAATAATGTATCAGGAGAGATGTTTCAAAAGCATGACTCTAAGCTAAACTGAAACAGCAACACAAGAGCCCTCAGACTGGAAGAAACAGCAGGTCAGGACATGACATATGAAGCAAGAAAAAAGCAAACGATCCTTTCCTCCTGCTTTCAACTTTTCCTGATGACAGGCATGAAAGAGAGAAAGAATGACAAAAAATAGTGGTAGCAGGCAGCCTTTGGTTGATGAGAACAGGGAGTTTTCCACCTAGCTTGCTCTTGTAAGTCTAACACACCAACGGCCACTCACTCAACAGAGATGCAGGACTGGACAAAGGTGCCATGTTGGAACCTAGCATTATCCTTCCAACTGAAAACATTCTTCTGGAGTATTTGGTTTGAAGGTATGTTCTTACAACATACCTTCATTTCCATAACTTAAAAAGGGAATTTGTTTTAAAGACACAAGGCATAAGTCTCAATCTGCTCCAGTTTTAAAACACTAAATGTTTATACAAGTAACTTCTCAACTCTTTGAATTCAGAATCGTAAGAGAACAAGAGAAACAAATACAAGCATGTAGAGGTAATACTGTAAGACAAGCTGAACTGTGAAGTTTCCAAAAGGAAACAAGAAGTTGCCCTTACAGTCAATTCTTAACTTACTGTTTAGTTATTACACAATAAGGCCAAGAGATAAAGGAGCATTAGCTGTGATCAGGCAACAGAATGCATTTTCTTTCAGATCATTCTGGAAAGCCAGACCACCACCAGCTACAGAGAGTCAACACAAAATATTTGGGCTGCTTTAGTGACATAATTTTTGCTAAATAAGAACTCAACATAAATTATTCACGTCCATGGTAAATACAGCAAGTATCAAAGATGGCAATTACCAGAAAAAAAAGAAAAAACAACCTAGATATTTTTTTATAGTTGTCTACACACACTCATTTTTAATCAATGAAGTAAAACCAAATAATTTTTATGAAATTTTATAAACGATATAAAATTTATAAAGGCACTATAAGGCAACATATTCGCATATTCACATGGTCATATTGGAAGCTTCTGAGCAGTATTTACCTAGGACAACACATTCTCTGGCCTCAGATTGTGGTAAAGACTTGTATGCACAGATGAAAGTCAAATCTAGGAAATTATCTGACTCCAACAGGCTTTCCAGCAAAGGTAAGCCCTTGGACAAACTTAGGCAACTTGTTTCATAAGAAAATAAAGCTTAGAAGCAAAATTTAAACAGCAAAAGATAAGACAGAAAACCATTAAATAGCAAAGGTTACTGTCAAAAAGGCCATGGACTGTTGAATGCAAGCTATGTGAAAAGGCAAAGGTTACTGCCTAGATCAAGTTAGTTAAGATAAAACTTACCAACTACTGAAGCACCTCTTTCAGCAAAAGCCAGAGCATATGCTCTGCCCAAACCTAGTTTAAACAAAAAAAAAAAAAGTTAAAAACAAGAGTGAATTTGTTACCCAGATCACAATTCAGACAAAAGCTACACAAAAATTATTGTGTTAAGAAAAATGCACCAATTCAACACAAACACCTTGGAGGTTCAAAGTAAAACATTATTTCCCCCAGGAGTTCTAAGTCTTTTATAAGAACAAAATATAAAAGTAAACAAACAGATAAATAGTAAACAAAACCTCCAGTCAAGAGGAAAAAAAAATCCAAATAAACCATGCTTACTCTTTGTTACTGCATTCAACAGAAGCATCTGGGAAAGCTGTATGCTGCTGAGTTTGTTCTTGTGATAGAAAAATACACTTGAAAGGAAGAACCTCTAATGTCCTGATGTAACACTGAAGGAGGGCATGTTTCAAGTTAATTAATTACATTCTAAGTGAATAAGATACTTCCCTAGTTAAAGTTACTATTTGAAAAAGAAACCAAACAAAATTTAACTGTGACTGAAGATGTATTGACAAAATCATTTACATACAAAGAAATGCCTAATACCTCAGTTAATCAAACACATACATAGTTTGCCTATCCTAAGAGAAGACTGTAATTTCTGCATCACATACGAAAGCGAGGTTCTTGGATCTTCACTCTGGCTTAGATTCTAGTTGTGTTTAACATTCATCAAAATAAATGATTTACAGATATATTATCCACTGTACCAGTCAAAAGTTATTTGGATCAATGGCAATGATCCTTTTTTATTAATTTCAAAAGAAAAAGCCATTTGAATGATCAAAAGATGATCAGTCAGAAAGAAGTTTCTCAGAATGCAAACAGTATCTCTTTGCCCCTCACCAGGACATTCAAAGCAGTTCTCCAAAAGACAATGGGGGGAAAAAATAAGAACTGTTCAGACTGTTTTGAAGCACACTTATCTCACAGCAACAAGCTGAAAATTTCCTTAAGGCTTCCTCAGGCCTCTGCAACAGAGAGTATCACATGTGAGGTGCATACACATACTGCCTCATGTAACCCAAGTCCAAGAAAATCTTTTTTTGTCTTTGTTTTGAAAAGCCACACAAATGAGAAGTGCACAAAACCCAGACCAGTTATATGTGCTGGCCTTCTCAACTGCTAAGCAAGGATCGAATGCTTCAGAATCAAAACTAATTTTAAAAAAACCAAGATAGGTTGCACAAACAATGCCCAACACAGGCAGGAACAGTAATTCACAAAGGATCTGCTCAAAGTGAAAAGAAACACTTTTTAGGTATCTGTGTATGTGAAAACAGGCATCACTTTAACACAAATTAGTGATACACATGTCTAAATAAATTCCCAGCTTAGATCTGTTCACCAGCATCCAAAAAATCAACGCTGAAGAACAATGCTATTAGTAATGCAGTCTAACTACAGTGTTGTAAATAAAATAAAAGCAAAAGGAGAACTAATCCATAGATAATAGGACCTCCCTTTATCTTGGCTTAAATTTAATCAACCACTTATTAAGAAGCTGTTGTGAAATAAAACATTCAAGGGGAGTTTTCTCTATTAACAAACCATTTTCAAGCAGTCTAACACTAGGAGTACAAGGGTCACTGTACACACACTTATGACAAGCAACTTTTACTTGGTGCAATGCTTTTTGGAAGGTTTGCTACTGCCACACTGACCTTGTTTTGCTATTACGCAAGGTCTTAACCTGTTCTTCAGTGAAACCTACTATAAACGGAAAAGCCCATAAATATAGATCCAGTAAAAGCAGAAAAGCACCATTAAAAAACCTGCTCTGAATTATTATCAAGTTGGTCACCTTCAGATGATGTAGATGGACTGTTCAGTGCTTACCAAAACATCTTCTTCACAAGATATCACTTAATCTAGGGCCCCAAAATGACTCCTCTGGCTATGTGCAGTGCCACAAAATGAGAGCAAAACTCCACTGTCAGGAGGGCAGAACCTTCTCAGAGTATGGTAGAACAAGTTTCCTAAGCAGCTCATCGTAAGCACTAACTTTGTCTCTCACCCATCCACACTGACAGCTCGTATTTTTGCTTAACTATGATAGTAGGCAAAAGTCAAAGCATGGATGCAGAGAGAGGAAAAAAAATAAGGGAGAAGAAACAAACAACAAAAACCTCAACCAACCAACTCCACGCCATAATAACAAATACAAAAACACTTCCTGGCAAAACCAAGCATTCCACTGCAGACCACGTTCCCTGGAGAGATCACGCCTACAGACCACCAACAGCGCAGGCCAGCCCTGCTGCTGCCAGAGGTCAGTCCTTCCCTCTCCCCTCTGCTGCCCGCTCCCACCTGCCTCCAGGCCGGCTCCTGGGAGCACCGCCGGCGGGGGAGG
>NW_008236932.1:221522-253590 GCF_000691975.1 Corvus brachyrhynchos | reverse complement strand
CCTCCCAGCGCCACGGGGCGGGGAGACGCGCCGGCACCGCGCATGCGCCAGCACCGCAGCCCGCTGGGAACTGTAGTGTGCGGTGGGACGGGACGGGATGGGACGAGAAAGGGAAAGGAAGGGGAAAGAAAAGGATGGGGAATGGAAGGGCTGGAAGGAGGGGAGAGGAAGGGTTGTGGAAAGTAAGGGAAGGGATATGATGGGATGGGATGAGGAGAGGAAGGGATAAAGAAAGGGAGAGGATGGGGAGGGAAAAGTGATCGGGAAGATGTGTGCTGATGTATTTACAAACAATTCTATTGGCGAAGGTATGAATGGGTGTTAACATCTTGGAAATGGGTTTTAATGTCTCTAGTAACTTTGGGCAGCAGGTCTGCTACAGAACCCAGACAGCTTGGCTCCCGAAACAGACAAGGGTCTGCACAAGCTTGAGTTTCTGAACTTTGGGGTAAAACAGTAGGTTCAAGGGGGGATATGTGGTAGGCCGTTCGGGAAGGCTGTACCTTCTTAGTACCGCAGCCAGTGGGGAAAGGAAGAGGGTGACATGCGGCCGGGAATTTAGGATGAAAGGAGGCTGTGCCCTCTGAAACCTCGAGAGAGAAAACCCCGCCGACGTGTGCCCCGGTGGACTCGCTCCCTTTATTCAGACAAAGTTGGAGGACTCCTCTGTCTCCTTTGTGGACACTGGCTTTTCATGGTGTGATTTTCCACACAATACAATGGGATGAGAAGAGGAGAAGAAGGGATGGAGAGGGGAAAGGAAGAGCTGGGGAGGGGAAAGGAAGGGATATGGAGGGGAGGATGGAGGAAGAAAAGGAAAAGGAAGGAGAAGGAAGCAATGCAGAGGAGAGGATAGAGGAGGGAAGGGAAGAGGCTGTGAAAGGTGGGAAGGAGCGGGCTGTCCTGTCAGACATATCCACGTGTCCAACGAGGCCGTTGCCAGGCTGGGTTGTGAGACCAGGCTGCCCTGGTGTAAGACATCACGCCTCCGTTTGAAGTTAATCCACAGTTACTTCTTTTATATTAACCCTACAGTTTATGGTGTGCAATTTTTTTTTTTTTTTTTGCTCTATGTACTATTTCCCTATCCAAATCACTGCTTTCAGCCCTGGTTGTGGGAACTTTCTATATCGAGCAGTTAAAGTGCAGTACACCGCCCTTTCTTTGGCTGCCCATGTGCGGAGGGCGGTGCTGGGTGCAGGTGCCCGTGGGCTGCAGGGCGGCCATGGGGAACAGGCCTGAGATGCCAGTGCCAGGCACAGCATTCCCACCAGATCCAAAGGACCCACCTCAGAGAGGGTGCTGGTGGTGCCTCTCTGGGAACGTTTTTAAGAAAATATAAAACGCCCTTTTGCATTTGTGAAAGAGCAGGGAAGCTGAGGAAGAAACAGCCCTGCAGATGCCCAGGCCGGTGAAGGAGCAGGGAGAGCAGGTGGTCCAGCTGCAGGAACAGATTCCCCAGAGCCCGTAGAGAAGACCATAGTGAGGCAGCCCCTGGAGGTCCACACTGGAGCAGGGTTTCTGGCAGGACTTGTGACCCCGTGGGTGACTGGAGCAGCCTGTTTTGAAGGAATGCACCCTGTGGGAGGGACCCATGCTGGAGCAGTTCATGGAGACCTGCAGCCTGTGGGAGTGACCCCATGGTGAAGCAGAGGAACAGAGTGAGGCACGAAGAGTAGCAGAGTGCATTGTGTTTAGTTGAACCAGCCAGTGAGTTAAGTACGAATGTACATGCTTAATCATTATATTACTGCGGGTATTGTGCGAGACAGTGTTATTCAGAATGTAATTGTTCTGGCATTTCATAGGGACAATGCTTAAATCTGGGGAGTGCTCAGGGAACACAGGGTTTTGTAAGGAACACACAGAATTATTTTTTGGGGAAATCATCTACATATTCCCTCTGCACAGATGAACTTTAGTTCATTATTAAGCTTTCTTGTAAACTTTGGATTATTTCTGGAGCTAATAGAAAAGAAAAATTGGTTTTGCTGCCCGGTTATCTTCTTGGCTGTAAACGCTTTATTGTCTACACTAAAGAAAGGCGATAGTTTCCTGAGTGACAGCTATTTGGAGGCTCCCAAAATAGAATAAATTATAAATCCTTACCTCAAATCATCTGTGGTATTCACTCCTTTAGAAACAGTAGGAACAGAGACGAATGGTCTGCGGTTTTATGACACGGTTCGGCTTGCAGGGGTTTGAAAGCTCCATCTGCAACTCACACTGTGGGCACTAGAGCGAGCTCGTGCTACGGTAAGACTGCCCCAAGTGCCCACATGCACAGTAACACCCACAGGGAAACGACTGGAAACTACAGAAGATAAACATTTCTGGAGGCAGGCAAGGGAACATGCATCAGATAAATAGTCTACAATAAATCACAATTTTTAAGTGTGGGAAATATTGTTGAATGTGCACAGAAACAACCCATTGCACTGGAGGTGTGTTTTTCTGTCGCAGCACTAAATAGCCTCACAACTAATTAAACTTCTGAAGTTTGTCTATGCCATTTGAATGGAGCTCAATAGAAGAGCAAATTTCCCAGCAGTGAGAGGCCCGGTGCAACTGGGTGTATTTTGCAGAGAGAACACCGCTGATTGTTGTTTGGCTGTGCTGTGCTTGGCAGGAGGAGGAAGCTCTTTCCTGGGGGGGAGGAGGGCAGAGCTGTGAGTCAGATTGCAATTGCTCTTCCTGAGGAAGTAACAGATTGAGGCCTTAACATCTGTGAGCTTTGGTTCAGCCTCAACACTCAATATTTTGTTTATTGTTGCTACAGTGTGGGATTGGGCTCCCACCTGGGAAAAGAAAGGCAAGTCTCCAAGATGCTGTGAGAGCAGCGTCTAGTAAAGACCGGAAATACCCACAAGGACTGAGTGGTCATCCTTACAGTGCCAATTTTATTTGCATAATCTCCTATGTAACCGTATCACTCCAGAGCAGCTCAGATCTGTGGGCACTTCTATAAACAAGTCCTAAGAGAACCTGGTCCATTTTCAGTGCTGGTTCTGTCCAGCACCAGATCTTTCATGATCTTGAGGAAGCCATTTCAGCTCTAGTCTTTCACATTCCATAGTCTTCCATGTCCTGTTTTTATAGATAAAGGGCTATTCAAGGACCGGACTTACTCTTGAATTTTCCTGGAAGTTAGTGGTTATATGGCCCAAATAAAATCAGTCCATGAGGTACTTCTATAGCAGAATTTGTTCTTTACATACTGAATAAACAGGCCTTGTTAACAAGTCAGGAACTTTTACAGCTACCTTATTTTTGTGCATAGACTGGGATTAAAATCAAGAGAGAGCTCACACTTCAAAACAATTACGAGTTTCCTCAACAGATTGGGGGGTTTTCCTGTAAAACACAAAAGAAAGTGCACTGGAGAAACAGTACATCACTTCTATATTTTATGTTTTTAAAGTGAAACTTGTCTGTATTAAAAAGATGCAAAATACAAAGAACCACTCAGGATGGAAAGGTGTTTGATGGGTTTCCTTAGCAGTCAGAAGAGCTTTGTTCCAAAAGTCAAACAGGTATCAGAAAATTTCTGTTTCAGTCTGAAAAAAGGTATGAGGCTTACCCAAGTGAGGTGACGGTAGGTGGAAACATGAACACAGTAGGTGTCAAGCCACAAATCAAGATCAGGTGCCATAGAGAGTTTTCAGTGAGTGTGAGAGCAATAGCAGGATATCCACATTCCAAACTCAGCCAGACAGGGTTTAAACTGGTTGAAACTGGTAACAAAATAAGTGAGTTCAAAAAGAAGGAGCAAATTTGCTTTATTTTGTCTTTTAGTGAGCAGTGTGGACTAACATATGTTTGTCATTAACATTTATACTGACATATTAAACATTTTTCACTAGAAAAATTTGCCAAAAAACCCACAGAGTACCTGGTAATACTGACTGTGATGGTGTTTCTTTTCTGTTATGCTTCAATGCCTAGAGCAGGTAAGTTCTTTTTATTAACAGTAAATTTTAATGCTGTGCACTGAAACAAATTTGGTGTATGTTCTAGCATCTTTTGACTAACAGGTTAGATAATTGGGTTGGGCTTTTTTTCTTTTCTAAGTCATTTATAAACTAGGGGATTGCATGTGTTGTGGGTCCTGTGGGATCCTTAATCCCCTCAGAAATGGTTTCTACTGTCTGCTCCTGGAGATGGTGAGCACCTTAAAAACTTTTATTCAGGGAGAATAAAAGAATTGACTGACTTGCTTTTATTCTGTATTTTTTAACATTGCTAAAAAATCTTTTTGGATTATAAAGATCATTTTCAAGCACTTTACTTGCTTGCTTAATGGTTTTGCTCATGGAGATTTGCAGAGGCCTATTCACTGGGAACAAAGACTTCTCTACAAACATGATTGAAGGGGGAGACGTTTCTTGCTGTGGCCAGGAGCTAGATGTTGAATCCATGTTAAAAGCTGTAGCACCTTTCACTGAATACTGCAAAAGCATGGCCTCCAATAGATGGTGCCTGCCCATAGCCCTGGTGCTCTGTAAGTCCCTGAGGTTTTGAAGACCCATGTTTTTTGCTGGGACCAAAGACACTTTGCTTACAGCCGGGTCATCCTCCCCATTTCCTCTCTCTCTCTCTGCAGCCATTCTCTGGCTGCCAGTGCAGAGAGGTCATTGAGGGGTCTCAGACCCTGAGCTGGTCATTGAGGGCTCTAAGCACTGAGCTAGTCACATGTTTATCTCACAGAAACTAACTGTATGGCCTGGCTCATCATAGTAATTACTCTCTCAGTAAAAGTGTTTAGATAAAACTACTTAAAAACCCCCACTGAGGAATTCTTCATAGCTTGAACATAATATTTCTATTAATTCCTTTCCTCTGCAGGAGCAGCATATAGCAGTATTTCCCTTCCAGCTTGCATTCTCTTGTCTTCTTTTATTTTTCTGTGAGCCTACAGCAATTGGTAAGTGGGGTCTTTTTGCCATTGAATCCACTGTTTGTTACCCTCCAAACTTGAAAGGCAGCTTTCCTGATGAGATGTTGGGGAGCAGCCTACTGCGTAGTTAACAGTGCACACATTCTTATGCACCAACTGCAAATGTAAATGCAAACATTTTTATAGCTGTTGTCAACAACACACATCACAGGAGGTCTCATATCCCTGTTTTGGCAAGAAACATTAATTTTGGCATTTGCTGCACATACCACTCAATTAAGTGGAAAATTCATGCAGGGGGCACAAGCAGAGCGCTATGGAAGCTCTCCATTGGATTCCGTCAGAGACTTAGGATTTAAGGGAGACCAAAGCTCTGGGTCAGTCAGGGCTTGGTGGACTGCTGAGCAGGTATGAAGTAACACAGTAGTAGAACAAACTTTTGAAGCAGAAACTAGTTGCTTATGCACATCTACAGCTTTGAAAATGCATCCTGTGGTGAGATGTTAGAGAGGTGCCAGCAAAAGGTTATGGTGTTACTCCCACAACACAACCACACTATTTCGTCCTAAATGATTCTTCATGAAAAATCCATTAAATTGGTCCCCTTGAAGAAAAAAAAAAAAAAAAAAAAAAGACAATAAAAACCCACAAGGACAAAAAACGAGAACTAAAACAAGAAGTAGAAAGACTGGCAAATAACCATATGTCACATTCTGTGGAAATCAGGTGCATGTTTGCACTACTAGCAAGTTACATGTAAACAAATTCTGCACATGAGCTGAATCTTTAGTGAATGGATGGAAGACTTGAAATGCCTCCTGAGAAAACTGATTTGATGCAGTTGCTTCCTGAATTAACAGCCATAGTGAGATTTAGAACAGCTAAAAATTCCAAGAGGTTCTGCTTGTACAGTAACTCCATGTTGAGGCCCTTCCCCCCTGCCATGGGGCCCTGGGAGAGGGGCCCTGGGGGGAGGCACGGGGTTTCCCTGCCCCGGTCAGCCTCATTCCCTGTTGTTGGTTTGTGTTCCCCTGCGTGGGCAAGGACCCTCAGTCCAGACTGTGAGGGTTCCTTGGCAGAGCCCCGGCCATGCGGCTGGAGAAATAAACATCTCTGAAACTATCAAGAATCAGTCCATATAGATTTCTTTCCACAGGCTTCGTTGTCTGATACATCGTGTTGCAGTACCCTCACAGGAACAAATCCAGGCAGCTCCTGTAATGAACACAAAGTGCACAAAAGGTAAGGTACTTTTAAACTGTGCCTTCTAAAATGGCCTCTTCTCTCAAGCTGCCACAAAGGACATTTAACATTTCTTAATTCCAATTTTACAGAAGTTTTCTCTGTGGACAACATACATTCATTTCCCCCAGATTAACAGCAGAGTTCCTGTCGTCTCTCAGAAATACCCACTCTGCCAGCTTCCATTCCAAACACCCCAAGAATGCAAATGAAAGCAAAACTCCACAGGTTTAGATTGTCTATATTCCATGGTGAGAATTCCTCCCCTACCTAAGTAAAGAACCATTTTAGTCAAGAATACATGAAGTATGGAATTGCCTTCTATCTAGAAGCAAGATGGAGAACAGTCAACCAACTAGGAACATAAATGCCTTTCCTGTAGCTTGATTGTACTCCTCTTCAGCACTTGCTCTCCTATCAGAAATGAGATGAGAAGTCAAAATACCCCAGCCAAGGTTCTCCCAGCTCCAAACAGTAGCAAAGACTAGTTTTCTTTGATATTGTTTTACAAAGGGCCTCCTTCCCTGATTCCGTATTTTATAGCATGAGCCTCTCAGTTCTGGCTTTGGGGTAAATTGTAGATTGTGGTATCACATACACTGGAAATGTCTTACTTAGCCAAAGTCAAATGCCTGTGCCTGTGCTTACAGCAGGCAGTAGTCCTTATCACAGTGTGGATGGCAAAGCAAACTTAATGAGATCTTTGTTTGATCACAGCCCTTCCTCCCAGAAAAATGCTGAGCTTTTCTTTCCACTTTTGCCTAGTAGTTTCTCATATGATGGCACAGCAAAAGTACCTTTGGGAGTGTCCATACCATTGCAATCAAGTTAGGCAGCCGGTAAGTGAGACAGCTCTTTAGTTGGGCAAAGAGACTCACTTTAGTTCCAAGGATGAGATAATTTTTCGGTTGCTGAATTATCAAGATCCTTAAGATACAGAACCAGCTCTCTTGAAAGTAACAGCTGATCTCATGTCATGTCCCTGGACCAATGCACTTAATTCCCCCTCTGGCTCAAAGCCTCATGGGGTAATAAACCAGTCAGCCTCTGTCTCTTTTATTTCTGCAATCTCTTAGTAGGCCTAGCAGATCATACATAGTTGTGACTCTCCACAAAAATTAAAGTGACCCCTTAACAAACAAAGCAAAAAACCACAGTATCTCCATTCCGGTCAGTGAAGTAAGCTGAAGACATCAGCTCAGTGCTTCTGGAATGGGGAAAGGCTGTCCTTTCATGTCACAGAAACCCTTAATTAATAGTAGGCTATCAACAGCCAGGGGACTTTCTTCTCAGAACCCTAGCCAAGCCCAGCTACTGAAATAGATTCCCCAAACAAAAGAGTAAATCCTGCTCAAGAAAGCCAAGTAGTTTTTCAACACTGTTCAGTAATGGAGCATAACTAGTGCATTTATACTTGCACACAAAAGAAGAGGGGTTGGTGGTATGTGGGCCCTGCTTGAGCTGATTTATTCCATCTGCACCACCATTCTCCCTGTATTACAAAACCCTCACACAACTTAAATGTAACAACATTTTTCATCCACCATTAGCTGCAGCTTGGCCAGAACAATCAACAATAAATGAATTCTAAAAAAAATGTACTTCAAAATGTCCCACAAATATCTTGCAAATGAAGAGCTCTGGGTTGCCATGAGGTGCTAGCGGAAACCGGAGAACAAGTGTGTGAAAAGCCAACAATTCTTCTCTTAGAGTGACCTGAATTTATGAAAACCTTCAGAATTATATCCACTAAGAAGTTTCTTTATAGGACACAAAACACCTACTGACTAAGGAAAAACCCCCAGGTATCTAGGAAGCATGATATGATGCACAAGGCCAGCTGCTATTTTGTTTCAGCTCATATTTATTTGCACAATAAAAGCACATTTAAAACCCAAATATTTAATACAAACTGAAAGAGGAATTAATTTGTCATGAAGCCAATGAAAAGTGTGATTTTAAAATCCACTACTAAGATTTTGAGAGTAAACAATGGAAGGCCTTACATGTAAAAGTAATTTAAATCTAAATCACAGTAACTGTAGGAAGCTCCGCCTTTGTCCTCCACCTACCAAACCAAGACTTTCCCACAGGGGAGAACAACAAATAGCAAATAAGTTTTGATTGCTTGCGAAAGCTGGGCAAGCAAAGTACCTTCTTAATTACATTATTCTTAATCATTATAGTTTGCTTCTTTGTTTGATACTGTGTAATTATGGTATATCCCAAAGTTATAAGACGCCTCTTTTCAATTTGCTCCCTAGTAGAAAGAAGTGCCATAAGGGGTGTTTCTCCAGAAACTGGTGCTGTGCTAGCAAGTAGAAATTTACAGATGGTTAGAAGATGTACATCAGCACCTGTATTTCCCAAGCTCATAAGAAAAAGTGGGTATTGATTCAGGAATGTCTTGCCCATAAATCTCAACTTTAAAATCAGAAAACAGAACTCTAAATAATAAAACTGAGTACTGAGAAAAGAGGGGCCACTTCAGCAATTTGTAGTTTAAACATAAGAAATCTTGATTTGTTACACAGACAGAGCACTATTGTAACTGAGAAAGGTCTTTGACATAGCCTGTATGGAGATACTATTCCTTTGTTTTTATAGACATTAAAAAAAATCACGTTAGCCTATAATATTAATAGTGTATATGAATTACAAAGCTGTAACATAATTTCAACTGCAGTATGCAAAATTCAGCATGAAAAGATTAGAAAATTAGAATGCATAATTATGTCAGAACTTCTTCCAAATGTAAGTTTTCTTCTGTTGGGTTTTGGTGTCTTTTTTTTTTACAAACTGGAAATAACTACATTACTAAGTCTAAACTTTGAGTAATAGCCACAGTGTGGTTTTGCACAGCAATTTGGTTTTAAGATAAATAGGAAACTTTCCCATCCCAAAAGAAGTTTCATTTATGTGAAAAACATAGAAGTAAGGTATTACAGAACTTTTTTGGACAACTATAATCTCTTTTGACAGTTGTTTTATCCAGAGCACGGATGTTTGCCACTTAACCATGAATGTTGCATGACCTGCCCAAATCTCAATAAAAAGCAGTTGAGCAGTTGTACCAAAGTTTTTCTGCAAATGGATATGCAAACAGGCATCTTCATCTCATTTGTATGAAGTATATCGTCTCTAATACATTCAAAAGCACTTCTGGAAAAAAAAAAAAAAGGCTCAGAAGTACATGTATTGAAATCACAGCTAAATGCTTACTACACTGATGAGGGTACAGATTATAGCCAAAACAGTATTAACAGCTAAATCAAGATGCAGATTATTCTTTCAGAGATCAAATTACATTGCAAACCCACCACTCCCCCCCTTAGAAAAAACCCAACCAAACAGGAAAGTGGTGTTTGTGTTTTTTCATTAAGTGAAGCAGGTAACGTAGTCTATCTACTCTTAGATCATCCTTAGATGCATACACAGTGTAATGTAATCCTGAGGTAAAAACAGTAGGAAAGTAGTTGATCTGTCTTAAGAGTAGTTCCAACTGCTCAGAAGGGCAGGCAAAGGCAAAGGAAAGCTGTGGTACCAGGTCACCAGACAGCCAGTGCTCATCATAGAGAGACCATCCGAGCCCATACGACATACAACTTACCCATCCTTTTCTTAATGCTGTCCTCTCTGTCCATGAGGTGGTGTGGGTCTCTCTCTGCCAGACCCTGAAAATGAGCACATTCTGCTCCCTTTAAGAGCTACATGCAGAATTCCAGTTTACCTTTAAATAGTCACATTATAGCCATTACAGCTAGAAGGAGCTGGAAAGTGACTGAAGCCAACTGCCATGACAATCAGTTCCCTATTTTCTTGGGAAAATGTAATCTCACTAGGGAGAGATATGAGAAAGCAATTGGCCATCTCCTCACTCCATTGTTTTACAGGAATTTATGGGTGGGGTTGGATCTTTTTTTAGAAGAGATATGATTTGATATTTTCCTTTTAGGAAAAAAAAAAAAAAAACAAACCCAAAACCCAAATCATCCCACATCAGTTGCTGAAAGCTTCCAGATTCCTGATGATCTCTGTACCTCCTAAATGGAGATAAATCTCAAGAGAACTCAAAACCAGGAATAAGACTTGTAATTTACCCAATTGTTTCTTTTTGTTTGTCTGTGCATACAAACATAATTAAGGGGTGGCAAAAGTTCCAGTGAATTCCTTCTAAGGCGGCCCACACAAAATGGCCATAACCTCCCTAAAATTTGTTTTCATTGTATGGACGAGATCATGTTTGTTTGCATATTGCAAAAGGTATCCAAGGTCTGACTTAGAAATTTTTCAATGCCTCTAGAAGGCTATAAAATTAGTTTTAACTTCCAGAACTTCAACCTTTATTTTGATGGCATTAGGCTTTACATATTAACTAAGTGTTGAAAAGACATTAAAAATATGCAACACGTGAGGTACTGAGATTTAAAAGCCTATTATAAAATGAACCTATGGTGACTGGATTTTAATGTATTAATAATTATTACTCTTTAAAAACACAATATTATCAATTCTCTACCACATATAATGGCATTATGCTACCCGTAATTTAACAGTACCCCTGTAACCTTTTTTAAAATCCTGACTATGTCAAGTTTCTGCTAGAGGGTCAATGCCTTCATACAAGTGTACTACAAGGAAAAATGCTGTCAGTTTATTTCTGAATTTTCATAATTAAAGCTACTATTTATGTATGCCGCAGGTAAAATAAATTTACTGCAAAAATATACAGCTCGAGTGCTATGTCATGTCAGAAGTACGTGGTAGGTGTTTGGAAACCCAACACAACTGGTTTCTTTCATACTTATGGAAGCCCCTTTTTTGTAATTCAAAATGAATGCCAGACAAGAACCATTGTTACAGCATCTCAGAAGAATGTAACTCAGTTGTGAGCTAAATGTAAGTTCTCTTGGCTGTCAAGTTTTCATGCTTATAATCAAATCTCCATGGGCAATTTTCACTTTTTCTAACAATAAATGGCTGGGTACTGCAGTTCAATAAGAAGGTCCTGGGTCCTGAAAATATACATGGTTCATATACATGTAAGTAGGTGTTAATTATCAAAGTACAAAGATTATTTCAGCAATTTTTATCCCACAGAAAATTCAAATTTCAGCAATCAAAATATTCTAGGTCACAGCCAAAGAGAATCTTCTGTGTTTTACACAGCACACGCATATAATACACATGGTTCTAAACAAGGTACTGTCCCCTCCTTTCAGTAACTGTTACCATTCATTATAAACTATGCTATTTTGGGAAAATCAGGACATGATTTAAAAATAGGATTTGTAGCTAAAACTTTAATTTCTAGAAGTCAAGTTCCTTTTTATTCCCCTCCCAGGAGGAAGAATTGGTAAAGAAAACAAACAGCTTTCTCTTTCTAGGTGGGAAGATAAAATAAATACACCAGAAACTAAACTCCTTAAAATTTGTGCGACTTTCTCCATGATGTTGCATCCCTATACATGACTTCTGATGGACAGAAACACAGTGTATTTTCTGTGTACATAAAACATGGGAAGGGATCTTACATGATGTTCCTTCAGATGTCAACCTAATCATTTATTTCCCGGCAAATTTTGGTGTACTATCCTTACATCAGTTCCCGGTTGTTTCCAGAGTAGTAGTACATCAATCTTCTCTCTCTGCTGAACACCAGTGGCTTCAATAAAATGAGTTCACCTTTTGAACACATTTCTCTGGCACATTTCTAGAAATATTGAGAGCCTAATGACCAACCTAACATGAATAAAACTTAGTTTTCTCTCTTAAAAATCACAAGTCATGCTGCAATCATATGTCAGATGCTGCAACGCTTTCGTTGCTGGCACAATTTAGAATTAAAAATATGAGAAGGGGAAAAAAAGACAAGAGAAGTTTGGAGTGCAAATATTCTTTGGTTTACTCATTAAAACAAAAGGACACAGCAAACAGCAAAAACACTGGCAATTAAATAAACAGCAAATTCTTTATATGCTTCCTAACAAAAAGTCTTTGGCTGTTTGAAATGTATTAACTTCATGCTTTTAGTACATTACAGTGTCTAGAAAGTCACATTTTTTATCCCCAATGTCAAGGCAGAGAAAAGATGAGGAAGAAAAAGAAGGATAAAAGGTAGGAAGTATGAAAAGAAGAAAAAATTTATTCAAAATTCCATTTTTCCATTAGTTAAATGGTATGTAACACAATGATAACACTAATTTCTCTTTCTAGTTTCATTGTACACAAAGCAAATTAGCTTGAAATTTATTTATCAACTTTGGTGAATTCACATCACCATACTCATCAGACTAGTATATCAAATATACTGACTCACATCTTTTTGAAAAGAATTGTGACCCTTCCAACCCAAATGATTGATTCTATGATTCTACTAGCAGAATTCTAAATATCTTAAGGAATTGCACAGAGAAGTCACTGTGTTTTACCTTATCATAGGCAGAGTTAAAATTCTGTACCACAAGCGGTTTCTTGGGAATACTCTTCCCCAGTTCGGCTGTTTTCCTGTAGCTTATTCCTCAAATAATCCCCATGTAATCAAAGGAAGCAAGCACCTGTGCAGGTCTATAAGGATCTCTACTTGAGAGATCCTGCCTTGCAGACAGGAAGTTTTCACCTCTGAGCTGGAGATGCACAAGCCTGCTGTTAAGACTCTATGTGACAGCATCACTGATTTTATTTAAAACTCAATGCTTCATAATGGCAACACTAGGAAGCTGTTATCTGTGCAGAGAGCATAAAAGACTATAAATGAATCAAATATGTCTATTTTACAAGTAAATGAAAGAAATTACAGAGTGTACCATCACCATGATAATCTGTTACCAACATTACTGGATTCTGATAGTTTAGAATTAATTCTGTAAATCTATGAAAGATGCAGATTGTCTGACAGCATATTGTTTTGGTTTGTATATCTATCTTGCAAGACTCTTACTCTACTTGAACCATTCTGTTTGATTGTCTTTATAAAGCTGTTTCCATAGGCAAAGCACAATAAAAAAGGTCATGTGCAGTTTTTCTTCCAGATGGACTGTGAATAGCAACAGATAGAGCATAATAAGAAATCAATTAATAAAGATATTAAGGAAAGATTTGTCATAATGTAAAAAACCTCTTTGCATGCTCCCTTATTCCTTCATAAATCAACAGTGTTCCATCTACAAATAACTCATAGGCAGCACCTCTAATACAAGTACTTATATGTTCCCCTCATCTAGCATTTTGTTGACCCCATCACAAAGTTTCTGCAAATGGGTTTTATAAGGTCCAAAGGGATTGTACAAGGCAGCCAAAAATTCACAATCAGAGAAGTGATCAAACACATTGTTGACGCGTCCGTGTGACTTCGCAGTTAGGTGACGCTGAATGATTTCATGAAGCAGCTCTCTACATTCGTTTAACAATTTGGACAAAAAGTTCCTGTCGAAGGTATAATCCACCTGATGGAAACTGACCACCGTCTTAGCCAGCTGATGAACCTTCTTCTTGAATTTCTCCATCAATGCTATTTCATCCTGATTAAACTGGTTGTTCCTGTAGAGAATTGCCAATTTGAGGACTATTTTAATGAGGTTTTTGATGATCTTCTCTGCTTCTTTTTTATTTTGTGTATATTCCTTTGTTACTCTGTAAAGCTCATCTAAAACATCGCTGCTTGTATCGTCGATCAAAGTAGTTGCTATTGATTTGGACACCATTTTCCCAAGGATCTTCTTCTGGGCCTGAATGGCCAGACTTTTGGAGTTGAAGACATCTGTGGCCACTAGGGGAAGAAAAAAGTACACAGTCAGTACTTCCAGACAGTCTCTGGACAGCAAGTTGACGAATATTTCCATATTTATATATTCAGTAAGTTAATCTTACTAAATGTCACAAAAATAATGCAACACAGTTGCAGGAAAAAAACCCCATATTTAAATCCCTAAAACTTTTTTCTCTTTAGGTTTACATTCTTTCAGACTGTTTTACTTTTGAGAAAATACCAACTGAACCTGCACAGAAATGGTTTAGAAGATCTCTCTATATATGGGTAGATGGAATTTCAAACTGAGGCAATAAAACTGCCCTATTTGATTAGGTGAGTCACAAATCTAATCTGATTCTCGCATTCATAATGAAATCGGAAACCAGGATTATCCCAATGCCATAACAAATAACGACTGCTACTCAAATAAAGATAATAATTCAGTGAAGTGACCATTATAAAGCCTTCTCCTGCTTAGCATTTTACATGATCAGTGAACACAAACACCACACATCTATTAATTTTTTTTTTTTAGATACCTATTTTATACATATCTATAGATATCCATGTAGAAATATAAAAGAAAGGCAAAAATCCATGGTCAGCAAACAACACTGAGATTCTCTGGGTGCAATCTGAAGACACTAGTTTTCAGAAGAGCAAGTACAGATTAACATTTCTATGTTCTATACTTAATGGAGTAAAAGCAAGAAATTAACTTCCTAGGGATTGTCATAACACTTGTGAGCATAACCTTTTAAAAGTATCTTTCTGTGACCAGTGAAGCAGATCCTAGAACAGATTTCCACCTCTAAAACTATGTTCTATTGCATGAATAAACCCACTGACTGGTTTGTAATTTTGTTCAGATACTTAAAAGACCCCAAACAGCCCTTCACAAACTTGACTTGTGAAATTTTACCATACATTCTGTTGTCAGCAACAGTTTTTTAAAGCACACTCCTTGGCAGGGCTCTCTCCAATAAGACACACGTGAGTTCGTATTTTCAGGTAGAATTGTCTAGGAAATGGCTGCCTTTGTGCTGCAGCTCTCCTGGAGTCTCAGACAGGCCAAAGGAAAGCTACATCTGTTTACATTTACTATACATATGAAATGTTTGCTTAGCAAACACAGGGACTGGAAATATTTTCTTTTTTTTTTTTTTCCTTTAATGAAAACATGAACTCTGCAGATGTCAGACAGTAAGTCCCTGAATTTGGAAAAGGTTTCCTCTTAACTGCTGGTATGTGGGCAGCTGGGTGTGTTCAGACGCGGAGTGCCTCAGGGGTTCCAGCAAATAGAAGAAACTTGTCCTTCAGGACATGAAACACAAATCTGTATTTTTAATTCAAGAGTATCTTTGAGAAACTTAATAACAAGCTCCTTTTATTACCATCCCAAAAACTTTCAAGCAGGTTTGTTTCTTAAAACTTTCAGTGCATATCAGTATTTTGTTTTGAAGCGTGAAGTGTCTGAGCACATTTTCTAAAATCTTTACTACAAGAGGACACTCAAAAACCAAAGAACCCCTTGTTAACTATCTTGGGCAAAGCACTCAAGATCACAAGACAGACACACTTCTCAACCACAAAGATACAGGAAGACATTAAAGATGCTGAGCAGTCATTCTGAACTGAAAATATTTAATTCGCTTACTGTGTTTTTAAATTTAAAACTGCAACTGTTACTATTAAAGTAAAACTAATCCAAGTTTTCCAAAGGGTGGTCAAATATTAGAACTCAACAGCCAACGCTTTACAATGATCTACCGATGAATGGTAACTTTTTCTTTACCTTCCAAATCAGGAATATCAATTGTTGTTTCATAACTTTCATTTACTTAAAGTCTTCTTATTAATGCTCATGACGTCTTCCTTCTGACACACTACACGTATATAGATGTTCATACTAATAGCAGTTGTGAAAAACTTACATGATACAATATATCTGTATTTTTAAGCATTCTTTCTCAGGATGCTGTAGGCGTTATTTCTTATAAAATAATATCACAGCGAATGCTCCACTGTACTTCCAGCCTGAACAATTCTATCTTTTTAAATCCACATAACCTATCTCCAGAAAGCCATGCAAACACTCAGGAATGGTCCTAACATCATAACATGCAAAGTATCAGTTACGAGAAACTGAAAACATGGCAGTTTCTTAAATATCATACAGTTTTTGAACAACAACAAAAAAATCTTACATTACATAATTTACATTTTACAAAGTACAGCTCAATATGTAGGTACCTCTGCTAACCAAAACAGGAATTGCTCCATTCCAAAAGCTGTTGAACTCTTAATGGTATTTTTCTAAAATCTGTCCAAGTTTTGGGGCTATCCAGCATGGCTTACTTTCTATCTCCTTTGCTATAAATACCCCAGAAGTTAGCTTCATTTTCCTATGCTGTTACATGGGTTCTAATTTAATTACTAAATATGTAAATTTCATACTTCAGAATTTCAGCCAATCCAAAAAAGTAACTTGCTAACTGTTTGTATTTTATAATCAGAATTTTTCCTCCTTACCAATGACAGACTTAAAATGTATTTCACAGCTTGAATAAAACTCAGTTTAAGCAGTAAGATTATAGAGCTTCTTCAGAGTGAACACACATACTACCTTAACAGTAAAACTATTACTTACTTGTTCATCTAATGTAATTGCAGTTTTTATTGCTGACAGCAAAAAGAGAAGCAAAATACCCAAGGTGAAGACTGGCCTGTGGCTTACTTATTCTGGTAAATCCAGTGCACACTTTATCATGTGCTTTGAAACGTTGTCAGAAGCTATCACAGAGTGAATATGGGGTTTTCCTCCTCGCTGTAACAGCAGCTCTTCTCAGCTACCTTTTTCTCCTGCCTGCAGTGCTTCATTTTGCTTTGGCACCTCAAAATGCAAAAATACATCACAATGGTTTCACTTCCTCGAAGAGAGAGCTGAAAGGAAATTGCAGCGCTGAGCAAGCAGTGCAACACTAGGGCTGTTCCTGCCAACTGACAACTGGGACAATTCACAGACAGGGAGGGAGAAGAAAGGTCCTGTGACTTGAGAGTACAAGTGACGTGTCAAGAAGAGGTTAAAACATTAACCTGGTATCTGCAAGTGGAGATGCTCAGTGTATCAGAGGTGCCTGACTCACAGGTCATGCTGGGGAGGGCAGCGTTCCCAATGTGAAGGCTGCCAGGCACCCCCTTTCAAACTTCTGACTGCAATTTCAGATATGAGCACCTGAAAATGCACCTTTATACAACTACTTAGGGATGACTGTATGTAGCCACCTTCTGAAAGTGATTGCAGTAGCTGGCCTGGATATCTGACCACACCTTTTGTATCGACGGGTTACATCCTTGCACTCTAAACTGAAATAGTGTCATTTCTCTGGTGACCTGCAGGTAATCCCACCAATTTTAAGCACGTCACAGTTTGGTTTACCTCATGACTGCTCTTTATAGCTCCAATTTCTTTCCTCTGCAGTTTTACACTTTACTTTTTAAAAGGTTCTAATCAAAAAATAACCCTTTGAAATCAATGGGATGCCATTTTCTGCACAAACTACACATATAAGCATGATTATGTGCAGTAAAGCCACACCTCCACAGAGGAAAGTAGTCCAAGAGGAAAGGCTCTCAGAGGAAATCCTGCTTCCATTACTTTGAAATTCACAAGATCAATTTAGGAATAATGCAAACACCTGCAAAATCTCCTAATTCATGATTTAGATGACCAAACAAGGTGCTAGAGACAGCCTCCTGTGAAAGTTGTGAGTTTAGTGATTATGAAACATCTTGATTTTTGAAGCCAAGCACACAGTATGCTAGTTTAACATGGTATTTTTTGTTCATTAAAATGAATAAATACTGGACATGTAGAATTCTAGATGTGTTTTTCCCAAAATATTTTACCATACAGAGGTTTTCCTTAAACTGTGGTGGAAGTATAAACTTTCAGTGACAATTGTGGTTAATAGACTCTCAGGAGACTGCTATGAAAGTACAAGAAGGCTCATATTTATGGCTGCAATGCTGACTTTTCCCTCACATGGAAGCTAGCACACCTCCCTCCATACTGTGGCAAATGACTATTACACTATTACCACATACCCTATGTCTCAACTCTATTTAAAATTAATTAAACAAAAAAAAAAAAAAAAAGGAAGGATTTGGAAAAAACCCAGCTTTTTTTTTCCACAAGACAACAGTCTATGGTAGATTCAACATCACTTGCAGCTGAGTGTACGCAGTCTCACTTACATTGACAATGACTACTTGAGTCACTGAGTATTTTTAAACTTGTCATAATGAAGGAGCAGGAAAAGAAGGCACCCAGCAAAAAATTACAGTGAACCATGTTAAATTCCATGGTCAAGTCTAGAGCTGAGCTTTCTGATACTCACTGTGTTGATATGTTCTGAAGGAAGAGAAAATAGGACTGTGAAATGCTGCTGCCTGAGACCCAGTTCTCATTTTAGTGACTTGCACATCACATGCTGCACTAGTAAGGCCCAAAAATGACAAGTGTTTTTGGGTAAGGCACAAAGAACACTGACATGGGCTTGGGAAGAAAGAGACAGCACTGACTGAGAGCTTCAGGCAGCATTTAAAAGATTATCACATAGCATTAAGAAATGTGGCAATGGACTTCCTGCTGGGAATCCTGTGTGGATGTGTGTTTGCCTCTCTATAGACTGTGTATGAGAACTACAGCTAAAAGCCTGCACATACAAATTACATGTTCAGTCAGACTCCTGTAGTGAAAGAGCACTATTTCCCCAGAGAGAGGCAACTTGAAATCAAGTGGAACTGACAGTGTTATGCTCTCTGAGTGTATGTGACCATGAGTCATGCACCTCCAAAATCATGAGATTGCCTAGATATGAAGGGATAAGAGAATTACTGAATTTTTAATCTTTTCTTGCCTTCTGCTTTCTGGGTCTTTACAGGTCTACCCTTATTTTCAGGAATGATACAGGGCAGAAACATTAAAAAAACCAAATAGAGAAGCATATAAATATATGAATTCGTATATATAAATACATGACTTCAGTCAGGTAAAGCTCCAATGGAGATAAACCACAAGAGCTAGCATCAGTGAACAAACAAGTCCTGAAGTACAAAATAGACAGAAGTATTCTAAACCTATTACCAGGGCTGTAACAATTTTCACAATATACTTACTACATGACAATATGATTTAAAAACTTGAGTAGTAGGATACAGATTATTAATTCTTCAGATATGAATAAGGTAAGTTGATTTTTCTAGCTGCCACATGATATATATAGCTTCTTCTTAATAACCATTTGACTGAGTGAGTCACAGTTTCAAAAAGGTTTTTTAATGCTGTTTTCTCTTTTCTTTTTTAACAGAAGAGTCAGTGTTTTGATTCTTATCTAAGTGCTTCAAAGTTTCCTGGGTGAAAGGTATGTTAAAATCCTTACAATCCTTCCAGAAATTCTTCCAGAATTCCTTCCAAAAATACAGCAGTTCTCAAACGGCCACTTCAGTATATAGGCCAGTCTCTACATTCACAAGCATTTGTTCACTTGTTGGCTTTTCAAAAGCTGATGAAAACTGAGGCTTGTATCAGACATGCAAGACCAGAAGCACTCAGAGTTTTCACTCTTCAACTTCAGACACTGGGACTGCAACTTCACAGCTGGCCGAGGGCAGGAGTGGGAAGTGACCAGGACAGCCACAGAGGTTATTGACAGAAGGATGTCAGCAGGGCAGATAGGTTGGGCAAGCACCATCAGGCAGTGGAAAACCTAGAGAGCAAATGGCTAAGTGCAGAAGGAGGAATGAGAAAAACACCCTCAAACAAGGGGCCTGTACAGTACTTGCTTCTTTCACATATACCTCTACTTTTTTAATTGATGTACACAAGGTCCTTATTGGAAGATCAAATATTTTACTTGGCACCTTGTGTTTAAAAAGAGGGATTTATATATGAATACCAATTTTAACTAGAAAACAGTTTAAACTAGAATTTTCAGTGCATACAAAGCATTCTTTCATAAGAAACATGGGCCTACAGTTCTCCTAACAGGTAAAGTAAATTGTACTAATTCTCACTTGCCATAATTGTTATCAACTGAGCGTATTAATGAGAATATTAATTATTCAAGCAATGTGCACTAGTTCTAGCACTCACACTGGGAGACCTTTAAAACAAAAAACACCCCATCTGAAGCCAAGCCTAATGCATGGCAAATATTGCATGAGCAGTCTTACTAGATTTGGAAATCAGCTATAAGGCTGTGAGTCATTCTGAAGCAACAGTTAATCAAGCAATTTCAGAAAAAAATGTGGGTAATGAAGCATTTTTGAAAATACAGAGTATATCTGACCTGCATACTCATACTGAAAGTGAGCATATATTCAGCTGCAGAAACATGAGAAAAATAAAAGAAAAGCCAGCACACACCATTTAGAACAGCTCCTTTTCACTCAATAAAATGCTGAATAAGTCATTGCCAATATGTTTGCAAAACGCATGTGATATTGTCATATGCTTCTGGATTTTGCTATTTAATTCTAACATTAGTCTATTAACACGTCCAAAATTTTATCATCAGCGAAAGATTCTAGCTGCAAAAGCAAAACCAAGCCATTAAAAAACCCAGAAAACAAAATATTTTTTTGATCGAGAGGTGACAAGAATTGCCAGAAAATGTACCTGAAGGTTAAGGCTGGGTAGAGTGGCAAGGAATGATGCTATTTCCAATAAGAATGTTGCAGAGTTTTGCAGTCCCATGGGAGCAGCCAGTGCCAACAAGTTATTCTGGTTTTACATGCTTGTGCTTCCCACAGCCAGCCTGTGCATCACATGATACATATACTGTAGCTGATTTAGAAATTTTAAAAAGCCTTCTAAAAGCCATTTTTCCCAAAACCTCTGCATGTATTTTAATTAACAGTGTAGCTTTAAAGAGAAGGAAAAAAAAAATCAGATTAACTTCTGATGACAGCTCTCAGAATACTTCAGAATACGTTGGGCATTAAACCGAGAAAATGACAGTCACACAGAGCAGTGCCATGAACTTAATTTGGTATTTCAGTCCTCTGCCACCATTTGTTATCCTTGCTGGAATGTAACAACTGATGCAGTGCTGTTAAATACGCAGCCTGTATATTTCAGCTGTTGGCTTTTCAGGGCTGTATCAGGTTCCTCTCTATCTACCAGGTGTCCATGCACAGTGAACACTAATACTGACAAATCTTTTCACAGAAAATAAAGCGTGTCTTACGTCCTTCCTTCCAATCAATCAAATGCAATGCAGGTACTCTATATTTTGTCCAGCCTTAGAAACAAATACCTACCTGCAGCAAGGCAACAGTGCAAAGCTCCCTAAGCCAAGTGGGACCCAAAACCTGAAGTTTAAGTAAGTGGTACCTAATTGCTCTTACAACCATCCTGACAAAAAGAAAGTTTTCGCACAAAAAACATCCCCCAAACACTTAGCTGTAGGAACAGGACCTATATACATATAAAATAAGAGTTCCTGGCTTGAACACAGAAGGACAACCTCTGAGGCCAGCAGCCCCGGAGAACTTGGAATCCATTGGAGAAACTTAAATTTGACACAGGGGCAAGGGGTAGAATTTAAGATTAAGATACGTGTTGCAAAAATACAATGAACTGGAAGGTCCAGACGAGACGACAATCTGGCATAAGAGGGACAGGGAACTCAAACACAAGGAAATGTCACAACCTGGCTGTCAAAATGCAAAGAGCATGTATTTGAATGACATGTAAAGAAAGTCAAAGAGGCTTCAGAGAGTTCAAATGAACGCAGAAGTTTGTGAGGGATCTTACAATGTCTTTGAAACTAGTTAATAATGTTTTTCCTGTATTTCTGGTTCTGGTTCTCTGTTCTTCTCCCTCTCAGTCTGTAGCTACACTGTTTCTTACAGAGAGGATGGAAGTCCCTTGGTATCTGTCTCTTATGTTTAAAGTACACTGGATTGCTACTATTCACTTTATGTGTGTGTGTAAATACATATTTTTAAAAAAATATATATGTGTATATATATAAAACTAACTTCCAAGGCACTGAAGACTGTCATAGCTACAGGTCAGCTACATAAAATCTAGTAGTGATTCACAGGGCTTTCAGTTCTCAGGTGTCTGGTTGATATATTCATTTCCAATATCATCATTGAAATGTAGATTATAAAACACAAGAAAATATGCCATCTAAGAGTTTTACTTATCAGATATTGGCTGTTCTTTAGGCCTAAGACACTAATGACACCCTTCATCTCTTTTTCAGTTTTTAATTTTTCACTACCCTTTTTCCTGTCTTGTAGCACAAAGGATAAATTTTATGGTATTCAATGTGTGGCTCTACAGAGAATATGTGCTTTGTCTACCCTTCCATACCAGCCACTCATGGTATCCATGATTTTGAAAGACTACATTTGGTGGCTGAAATGGTAATTTTCTCTGCACACCTAACATGTGTACTTTATTCTCCCACAAGGAGCAAAATAAACTAACCCCTGGGTTTTAAGTTCTTTTCCCAATATTTAGCAGCTACAGCCTGTTTCTGTATCCATACTACAACTACCATGACCTTTATCCAAACATCCAGTTGTGAAACCAGTGGTTGAATCTTTTCTTCACTTCTCTACTCCCTCGCTGTCAGCTCAGAACAGGCTCTCCAAGACCCAAGCACACAGTTTATCTTTCAAAGGCTTTGCTTTGATTCCTCTTTGTTTCCACTAGTGCCACCCAAGCCTGCCTTTAAAATATTTGACTTAACAACACCAAAATTCTCAAACATCGATTAAGCCTGTCAAAACACCAGTCCAGCTCCCTACATATTTTAAGAGTTTGGTTTTGCTTTCACTAATGTCATTAAGTTCTAATGGAATATAAAACATAAGAGAAAAATTAGGTCTTCAATACTGTTAGCAACTTAATCTTCTGTAAAATTGAATCTTCTGGTTAAACATTATGTCTGACATGGTCATTATCTTTTACATCAGCAAGCGGTATTATTTAGACACAGAACTTCGTTATCTAGCAAAGCAGTAGTAACCTATTTATTTTTAAAGGTCACAAGTATATTTACTGACTAAAAACTCGACAGCCTCCAGAGGTCCCTTTCAGCCTCAAATCTTCTGTGATTTGTAAAACCTGCATCTACTTTGTAATTCACTTCTTGGGCCAAAGCATATGAGACTTGACTGCACTGTTTTTTACAGCTGTTGACTGCTGCAGAATTTGACCATTTAGCTTCTTTGCTTTGCACTGGCATCAAATGACATTTTCAACTAAGCAATGGACAGCACTGATCAACTATGAAGGGACATACAGCAGCAGGAAAGGTTGTTGTACCTTGAGATTTCCCAGATTATTGCCCATAGTAAGAAGGAGGGAACACAAATTTGACCCTGGAGAAGGAAAGCCCTCAAGTGGTGAATAGAAACACCATCAATCTAAATTTCAAATACATATATGCCACTGAAATAAAAATGTCAACAGTTGCTCTTTTCCTCATCATACTGCTGTTCTCCCCAACTGCATGGCATTAGGTAACAAGCCACAACAAAAGGATCAACATTGAACTGCAAGTTACATCTCTTTCAACTGATTTTGATACCAACTGCTTGTTGCAAAGAAAGGTGAGTGTAATCATACATCCAGGATGCAATGTCTTGCATCACAGAATTTAAATCTCTAATTTCCAGAATTGAGGACAAGGCTGTGAGCTTGATGAGGACATCTTAGCACCAGTCAAATGTTATTCCTACCCCTTCCTGAAGTATCCACCACTTCTGTTCACAGATACTCAAATTTATGATTCACTGTTTCAAGTTCCTAAAATAAAGTCTACATCACTATTTCTCAGTGAATGTTTTAAAACAAATGTTTTTAAGTGAACAGAAACATCCATTCATTTTCTTATTTGCAACTGGTAAAAAATAGCCCTTGGAATCAGTAGCTGAAGTATTCACCGATGTCATCTGCTTACTTCTGTTAATATTAAACCAAAATTTTACTCTTTCTATAAATAAAATCTTTGTAGAATAGTTTTGTGAAGTGACATAGTAAAAGCAAAAACCATTCCTCATGAAAGCCTCAGGTTTTAAAACAATGGAGTTTCTGCATTTTTCAAAGTTTTCTCCACATCTCTTTGAAGTTAATTAAGTGGATGCTTGTCTGTGCATGCACTAAGTCTGTGCTTTATTAATTCCTGTATGAATGTAAACATTTTGGGATAGAGACTTGAGGGTATCACATTCTTAGAGATCCACTGAAATCCCAGGGCAGCTACAAATGCCTTAGAAAAACTTGCAATTACTGGCCTTTATAGATACATAAAATCATCGCAGAAAATGTCCCTGGAATTTCAGGTTTCAAACTTTTCAAAGATAAATGCTCTCAAATAAACAAGGTGCTTATTCCCACTTTACTGCAATTTATTCTCATTACTACAAACTGCCAGCAGGAACAGGATTCTCTGCAGACACTCTGACATTTGTATATTATATGTCAAACTGACTGAAAGGTAGGTTTTCCTTATTGCTATGCAAAACAGAATATCTGATCTTTCACCACTAATCTGCATAGTTAAAACACTGATACTAAATTCTGCAAAAGGTAGGGAAAATTAAATTAGTTCATACAGTGTGTAGCCAATCCTCTATATTGCTTCTGCTGAAACAGTTCTGTAGGGAAGATTTTGAATCCCAAGTTCTCCAGACTGAGTCCAACATGACACCGAGAGACATGAGCTCTCTACTTCCCACTGTCAGGGAATCTTAGTAATAAGAACAAAATTTGTGAGAAAACATCCCGCAGTCATGAATGTGCAATGAATACCTCAAAGAACAGGTCTCTCAGTTTCTCCCCTTCTCCCTCAAAGTAAGACTGTCCCCAAATGACAACAGGGTTAACGCTAATGCTTTTGCTGACATGATGGTTAAAACAACCAAGTTTTTGGCAATTGCATTTTATTGCTAATCCCAGTGTGTATCCTGTTCTGTAGTCAGGACAGAATGCGTCCACAAAACAGGAAGTGTACACCTAGCATTAAAAAACACAAGCAGCTCATCAAATACAATTACGCAAACCAAGAAAACATGAACATCTGTAACTTTCAGATTTCCGACCACAAAAAAACACCTTATTGTCAGTATGTATAAGGCTGTTGTTCAGATTAGTGCAACTCATTAATATAACTGAAACAGTCAGTTTAAGCACTCTTTTCTTACAAACTCATAAACAGCAATTGCTACTAACAACAGTTCTACTGCTGGATATTACCGGATCTATGAATTCCTAACCAATATGCAAACATGAAAAAATAATCTTTAAATATGAAAAAAAGTAATTTTTGCTTTAAAGCCATTATGAAATAGATTTTAACCTACTACTTCTGTTGAGTATGGAAAAATGAAAACCAGTTGTTGTTTCATGAAATAGCATAAAAATCTTTCATACCTCTTTATGAAATGCTTTTGTCTTACCACACTTTGTAATCTAATTGTAGCAAAAAATCAGTCCCAAAGCTTGCAATGAAACCTGCAATATAGTTTTCATTTCCTTCATTTATTATTAGAGTGACACTAAATGACTGAGTGGAGAGGGGATGCATTTTGCCTCTCAAAAAGCAGCATTTAAGAACCCTTCCAAAACTGTAATATTTAGTGGAAGATTTGACCAAATGATAAATTGATAAAAAAAAATTATGCGTGTTTTTGAATGAAAATTGCAAATTACAATTAGTGTTTCAGCATTACATTTTTCTTAAGCTAGTCCTGGATAATGTATTACAAAACACTCATTATTCTTAGAAGCAATTCATTTAACCTGTTAGTACACTTGGAAATAGTACTGGTAAAGAATACAGCTTTACCAGATGTTTGTGCAAGGCCCCTCCCTCACCCAGATACCTCTTTTGATTCTGCAGAGATTTGCTGGATTTTGCTCCTGGTCTCTAACCTCTGTCTCATTTGTGGTAGTCCATAGTTTGCCAAGTCCCCAAAGAAAACAACCCACAGGTGTAAGTACTATAGTACAGCAAATGCTATCATCAACATAAATGAAAGAAGACTGGGAAACTAAGTCTCCAGTACAACAAACAAATCTGGAAGATGAAAAAATACTGGTAGAGCAATACTGTGAACAGTACTGGGCTCCTCAGTATCTCCCCAAAAAAGAAGCTGACAAACTGAAGCAGGTCCTGCAGACCGTCACCAGCATGGTTAGGGACGTGGAGCGCCTGATAACTGAAGATGGGTTGAGAGTGCTAGGCTTGATCAAAGTAACAGTGGCCCTTACCAACATAGGCAACTTGTTACCAGATAGTTACAGAGCAGACAGAGCCAGGCTCTTTTTGAGGATGCACAGCAAAAGAGAAGAGGGCAAGAGACACAAGCAGTATCAAGAGGAAGTCTCATTAGGAATGACCACCTTCATAGCAAGTGTGGCCAAACACTGAAGTACTAGAGAAGTGGTTGCTAGAGAAGTGGTGCTACCACCACTCTCTAAGACACTATCAGCATGACTGGTAAACTCCTGAGCAACCTCATCTAACTTTGAATTTGGATCCAGCTTTAAAGCTGGCTCTGCCTCAAGTGGAAGGTTGTGCCCAGTGACCTCCAGAAATTCCCTAGAGCCTCAGTTAATCTATGATTCTCTCTATCAACCAGATAGCTCAAGGGACTGTATCTTATTTGAAACTAAGCCTGTGAACCTTGCAATTCATTTTGGATTAAAAGATTTGATTGCATAAGCATAATTATATTAATGGAATTTTCTCAAAGCAATCTAGCATTCAACCCAACAATCACAACTAAATTATTAACCTGCTAAGTTTCAGTGATTCTCTGAAGTAATCTATCAGCTACAGCCCGTGTTTATCCCATCACCTGTGCTCAAATTACCAGCTAGCTTCCTCATCTGATCCAGCTGCACAGATTAATAAATACATGAGGTACAAAGTGTCCTGCAGAAAACAACTACTGCATATGGACTTCCAAATGTGTTCTACAAAAAACACCCACCAGTTCAACTAATTAAATTCTGAGCTTGTAGGAAAAGCAATCAGAGTGGCCATCTGATCCACTCACAAACAGGTTATCACAAAGATGACCCTGATGTGGCCAGGAACATAAAAACTACCATTCTTTCAGTTTTGAAGGGGAGAGGTGCAGAGCTGCTTACCGAGTCTTATGGCTTAACAGCCTGAAGTCAGTACTCTCACTGATAGATTCAAGGGCCCACATCTCCATGGAGCTGCAGCAGCTGTGCTACGAACCACAGCAGTTGTTGTCCTGTCCTCACAGCCCTTTATTTTCTGTGTCTAGATTCATTAAACTATCCCCCAAACTACATTTAAAAAAAAAAAATCTAGCAGTTCCAATTTGCCTGTGTACTGTACTCTCACTCCTCTAAATTTCCCATTGTTTCTTTTTCATTATGGTTTTACCTTCTTGGTTTTCCTTTTGCCCTGCAATTTGTAACTCTGGCAACGCTTTCCTCATGCATATGTGATAAGGTATTACAGCACCTGGTTAGTAATAATTCTTTCTCACCTCTCACAAGCTTATTTTCCTTTGTCCTTCTTTCCTGTACTAGAGGGATACTTTTTTCCCCATCACCCTGTCCTATTAATCTTGAATTCTAATTAACTACAGAAGGGATTGCACAAAATGCCAAATTGTCAAAGCATTGCTATGATTTACAAAGCTGTGTACATGGTATGTATAACCATAGCAATCTTTTCATTCTCTTCATCAGTAGTAAGAAAGTTATCTGTGAAATAAAAAAAAAGTTCTCAAATTGAGTAATCAAGATCTCTAATACTGGGGCCAGGTGATTCTTCCTGCTTCTGAATTGAACTGTCCAGACAACTCTCAACAAAAGGCCCCCGTTTCACTGCCTTAATGTTTTATGAAGATTATTGTTTTTACAAGGGAGGGTAAGCAAAAGCATGTGAAACAAAGGAACCCCACATTTTTTAGTCTTTGGGGTGAGAGCAGAAGGTGAGTCAAATCTGTGGGGTTAAGTACTAATTCTGTGCTCTAGTTCTACAGTTTGGATTTCCCCATTCACTATCATAAAATAAAAAAAGGTTCTAACAAATGCTAGTTTTGGAGTTAGTGGGATGCAGGATGATACATTACAGGGTCCAATCAATGTTGTACACAGAGTAAGCAGCCTGTAGGAGCACAAGAGCAGTTGATTTGTTGCCTAATTGAACACAATTCTAGCTTGGAAAACATTCATGCATGAGAGGTGACTGCAAAATGTCAAAGCAAATCCATGACTACTTACAGGAGGGAGTACTAGCTTCTTGAAACAGTGAGTGCTCTGTGATTTTATAACCCCTGTGTTGTTCTGAGCTCTAAAAGGAACAAAACAGGTGAGCTCATTCTTTAGTAATCTCATTTGGATTAAAAAAATGCTAATCATGTCTAAAAAAAATCTCCAAGCACTTTCAGGAATGCAGTGATCTCTCTCTCTCCTGAAATGTGGTATTCAAAACTAAATATGATAAAGGTGCAATGCAAGCTCTCACTTGTGTTTGTAATACAGTATCCATTGTTTTACAGGCTACATATTACATTCACTCTGATATCTGTTACTATTTTACTTTTCCTTTGAGATATTAGACTTCTCTCCTGTTGTTTTTTAAATATATTGCATAAGACTTGTAGAATGAAGATGAAGTTTTCTAGAGCTTTATACAGTTTCCTTCTATCAAAGAAGGACATTCACATCACAATCATTTTAATTGGTATTGGCATGTATTTTAAAAGGTGCACTCATGATACATAGTTTTAACACAACAGCATTAAGAACATTCCCTTCAGATCTCAAAAAGGAATTCAGTCAAATCAAAGCCTGAAACCACTTGGTACCTTCCACAGTAGGTGACATGCCACCAATCAACACTAGAATGAAATTATGCCATGCAGTTAATTGCTATACTCTTCTTATGGACTTTAACACACAATTTGTTTCATCTGGGGCAAAAGGAATGAAAACAAGAAAATGTGACAGGGTTATTTATAGCATGACAGTTGCTGGAATCTGTAAATGCAATACAGATTGACGCCATAAGACACATGCACATATTTACCACAGCATTGTAGGATACAGACGAACACAAACATTGTTCTGAAGTTACTGAGCAGCATGGCAGGAGGAAAAAAAACCTGTTTCATGTTACCATTCTAATATGGACCACGAAGACATCAAAGGCAGAAGCTGAAAATCCCACATATACTGCTGCATACCCTATACTAGCAATTAGTATAATATATAGTGGGGTAATGCCTGTCTTCTAGCAATGTCTTTTTATCCTCCGTTCCTGTTAAAAAAATCAGGTTTCACTTGAGGTCAAATGCTCTACCTTTATTTGATTAATTACCAAAAGAAAATCTTTAGGAGTTTGCCATTCAAAATTGACCTCGATTTGGGGTTTCATTGTAACAATGGGTATAGTTCATTTTTGCAGTAAAAGCCAGCGATCTTGGATCTTGTAATGTAGATTTTTAAAAATAATCCACACTAAATCTACTTCTATAGACATCCTAATGTTCTTCAACTACTGCAATCCCCTTGTATAAAGTAGCTGAAAGTGAAGTACTTCTCACTTCAGCGTCAGATCATTAGCCGCACATACACAATGTTCAGCGTTACTACTACACCCTCAACTCTCCTTTTCACTGAGGCTGAGCTTCCAACACATGGTCTGGGAGTCACGCCTGGAAGCTTCAACTGAACTTCGGAGCTCCTCAGACCTCTTCACTAGCTCCTGGCCACTTGAGTGTGTCTGCGTTAAGGAAAACATGTAAGTCTGCCTATGCTTACAAACATCATTAAACCAACATTTTTCATGTAGCTTTCTCCTCTTTTCACTTTTTAGCTTGTAGCAGATTAGCCACTATACCCTTCATCACTAGCTTTGGCCTTCAGATGTACAGAATCTGTTAAAATAACTATTTTATAACTGTCCAAGTGTACCCTCTACTCCTTCCATAATCAGTCACAGACCTCTTTACCTCCTAATATCCTGTGCGGACCATATAATTTGTGGGTAAATCAGAATTTCTTTTAGAGTGACATTTAGTCTTGCACCTAAAGAGAAAATCAACCACCTCCTCTTTGGTAAACCACTTAAAAAATTATATATCCTCAGTGTCAAAAGACTGAGCTACACATTCAGTTTGAATTTGTGAAGCATCAATTTTCTTTATCCAAAAATATAGTTTCTTCATGAAACAGAGCTTGTTAGTCGAAAGACTGACTATTTTACGCTACATACAGTGGATCATTACAAATACACAAGTATTTGACTGTATTTTTGAGTATTTTATGCTTCCATAAATATTCAATCAGACTAGGGAAAGCAACATAACAGCTGCAATTCTACATTTTTACCTGTTAATCCCAGTTTTTATTCACATACACACTGAGCGCCCCTTTTCTCATGCATTTTCTAAATTATTCTTTTAAAGATGTGAATATATTAGCAGGAATACATTTACAGAGTGACTGAAAAACCTTCTCAGTGACATCTGTACCTCATCTTCACACAATGGTTACTGTTTCATTTTCCATTCTAACACATTAAGAACAAAGGACAGCAAAACCCAAATATTCCCCAAGCTAAAAATAACTAATCAAAAAGCTACCCTTTCTTTTCTGTCTCAGACACCTGCTTCAAATGCTTTTTTTCAGCATGAAAATCCTGGCATCTCAAATTGTTTATGAAGAAATGCACAGAAAAGCAAACCTATTTAAAGGGGATTTTAAGAACCAGAGTCATCTAAGAAGGCAAGACATTTCTTCAAACAATAAAATCTACATTTCAGATATAGTCAGTTTAGTAAAACTGTCTGGAGCTTCCTGTATGAAACCAGAGGATCTTTCCTGCTATAGCATGCAAGCAGATCTCTCCTGCTGTAAAACTAAGGGAGAATGTTCACAATATTCTCTTTTTCAAAGTTTCTAAAGAGAAATCATTTTTACAGTTCTGCTTTTCAACAAATCTGTACTACAGAACCTTCTTGAGGAAAAAAAATAACAAACCAAGAGCTGCCTTTTGGTTCAGCTGGTCATTTGACAAGAAGACAAACATGAGGATTATTCTTATCAAAACAGAGGTTATCAGGCTTCATTACTTCCCAGGTTCTACCAGCATTATTAGCATTAAGTTTGATTCAGTGCAAGCAGACGTTTTTGCAAATTAACAAAATACTCTTAAGCAAGTAAACAGACAGATGTCCCTGGTGATGTTATACTTCAAGTGAAGGAAGCTGTACAGACTGTGAGGGGAAAACCATCTGAAACATTCCAAAAAGTTCTTGTTTTCACCAAATACAAAATGCTTAGGTTGCCTTACTGCTTGCTTTCTGTTGGAGTTTTTAAAGTCGTTTTTCTCAGCCATACTGGATTTCTATATGTTTGAGTCTCCTAAGGACTATGTGTAACCATGAAACATCAATTCTATTCTAAGAAATCCAGCGTACAACCCCACCACTGCTCCGTTCCCTCATCTGTATAAATGCTCTTTTGTATATAGGCACTTTCAGGAAATTGCCCTCCTCCTCCCCCGCTTGCTCCCCACTGTCCGAATCCCTCTCACATCCCCCTCCCGATCAACACTAGGGAATAACTGCATTTTTGTTGGAGCACTTCCAGCCCCTCCACACGTTCCACTCCAGAAGCAGCAGCAGCACGGTGTAGTTTTGGAACACTCCTCTCTTTTAACACACACACACACGCACACTCATTCGCAGGGAAGTAAATGGCATCAACCTTATTCCCAGAATAACGACCTTTCACTTCTCCCCCATGCAACTTCCTCTTCTGCTGAAAAATACGGTGCTTCCAAATGAAAGAAATCTTCCTCTTTCGACATTTGACTACCAGTGTTTTGAAACAAACTTTCTTCCACTTATGAGTAGCCCACGAGCGGGTAAATTACCACTGTCCAGACAGATACCCCGGGGTGCCAACACTTCGGTCACTTCATATCCTGCAAACTCGGCAGGACTTCAAATAGTTGTGCAAAGGCCTTTTTCCCTCCCCTGTGAATACCCGAAAGCTGAAGAGAGCAGAAACTCTCCTCCATGCTCAGACAGGCACCGTGCATATTTACTCTCCTGCGAAAAGTTAAAAACCGTACCTTCCTTGGGATCATCGGCTT
>NW_008236932.1:184136-221480 GCF_000691975.1 Corvus brachyrhynchos | reverse complement strand
AAAAAAAAAAAAAAAAAAAAAAAAAGAGAGAGCGAGAGCGAGAGAGGGTTGGGGTTTTGAGGGGAAAAGTCTACGAATTCAGCAAATCACAACTAACGTACTTGAAAAAGATCCCGCCCCTTTCTCAGCTGCACACAGCGGCTGTCTGGGAAATCACCACCTTCAGAGGAACGCCGATTTTACTCGCCAGCTGTTGCCGTTTATGAATCTTATTCTCCCCAGCCTGTAGAAGGGTGGAGTTTTCACTTGTTGCAGCTTGCCAACGTGGTAGGAGAAAGCAAGCAGGAGAGGCCAAAAAAGCCCTGAGTGCAGAGCAGCGTCTGACTGCGGTGGCTGACAATCACACTGGGATTCTCTTAACTTGCAGGAAAATCTATTTTAAATCATTTTATTTTTAAGCCTAAACTGTACATTTCAACGCTGTTTGCTATCTGGAATTACTTCTGTAGCCTCCGTAATTATACTGACTAATACTGGATGACTAAATACATGCCTAAAGATGAGAAGTAGCAGCTTTCTTTCAGGTAGTTTAATCTTGATTTTCTTTCACTCATGCTCAGGGGATGGTGCCATCTACCTGAGACTAGCAATTCACCTTACCTTGTAGGAAAAACTGTTTGATTTCTTGTGCCACAGTTACCCCACACACATCTCAGAAAAGATCGGTATTTTTAACTACTACATGATACAGTTTTACAGCAATAGAACAGGGGTTTTCTGCAGCCACTTCCCAGTTTGCAATGCCTCCAGTGCAAAATCGGGGGAATTACTTGGAAGCATATTCTCAGTTCGCACAGCCTCCAGTAAAACCACTGTCCTAAGTTTTTCCCTACTTACTCGTTTAATAAATTTTTAGCACAGTGAACAGCACAAAACCTCGATGATAACTGCTCTGACAAAAGAAAAGGTGTGGTCTCTCAAGTGAAGGCCTGATGGCACTGCCAGCTCCAACATGAAATCAAATTCCCACCTACCTCTCTGTCACAAGGTTAAATGTGTGGGCCTGAAGGGCTGTCAGGGTCTCCCGGAGGTAAAGCTATTAACAGCTATTAACAGTTAGCAAATGTCTTACTGCAGTCAAGTAGAAGTAAAGTGTATTTCACAGTGAAGTCAGAAAACAGCCAAAGCTGTTAGCTGCTCTGCAGTGGGGCACAGAGGAAAAAAAAATAAATAAACTGTTCAGATTGTAACATTCACTTGTACTCATTAAGGCTTAAACACTCACAAAGCGGGGAAGACCAGCTGTAGGCAGGATGGTCTTGTAAATAACAGATACAGTACGTAGGGCAGTACAAATTCTTCACCTACAGCAAAGTTGCTCTGTGGACTGGGGTAAATACTACTTCAGAATGTAAGCACTTTTATCCTATTTTCAGCTATTTTATGATAAGGACTGTCCTTGTCCTTTGCCATGTGCTTCTCCCACACCTAGGTAAGACAGATTTTGTTTTATTTAAAGGCTTTTGGTGACACTGCCAATTTCTTCTTTTGCAATACATGTAATTCCATGGGCCCCATAAAGATATCCCTCAAGAAGCTAGCTGTCTTCTACAGGCCTTATCATCTCCTGTGGTGTACAAAGCTCCATCCTTCAAAGCACAGAGAATGAAATTGAGTATTATCCTAATTACAACCCCAGAGTAGCTAAAGAAGGCACATTTCCAAGGTTAAGGAAAAAAAAAAGGTACTAGTTTGGGGTAATTACCATTTAGGAGATTAAAACCACTCAGAAGACTTCACACAGAATAGACAAGGAACAGGAAGAAACATAAGGTTAGTCCAGCAGAACTGCAATAGCCTCTGGGGTCCTTTAATCAAAGGAAGTGTTGTAGAGAGATAGGAATATAAGCCAGCATCAAGATCCCTGCATGATCAGATTTACATACTAGATGGATGCCTTTTGTTATTTTAGATGACAGACAGACACAGAGAGATAATAAGACTTGTGATTAAATGTCAGCAAGTTCCACAAATTAGGATTTCTCAAATCTCCAGGAAACTTTATACCTCACTGGATAGATAACAAAAATACAGTGGTTTTGTTTTGTTTCTTCCCTACAGAATCAAAATCACATCTCACTCAGTCCTGTTACTCCTGCATACAGGGTCTTAATTCAGACTTGAGAAATTCTTTTTTGTTTCATTTTGGTTGTTAGGCTTCCTAAAAATACATGCACTGGCTGAAAAGACTCCAACCTGGCTAAAGACTGGTTAAGTATGTAATTTTCTGATCTCAGGTTAAGCAGGGACTTGTACTGGCATACAATAATGAGGACATTATCACCTTTTCCCAAGTCTGCACCCAATCAACTTTAATTATTTTACTTAGAAAGACAGCAAAAGTAATGGAATGAGGCAGGCAAAAATTAAGCAGGGTCCGTGCATAACACTGGAGCCCAGGTAATGGATGACACTACATTTGCAGAGAAGTGACATTTGTCAAAGCATCCAGACTGATATGGATCCCATGGTGAGTAAAAAGATGGGAAGCTCCAAAAAAATCCCTCTTTAATTGTAAACTGTGCATGTGATATGGAATAGGAACAAGAAAAAAAAGAGTGACAAAAATTCTAAAAACATAATTAGGAGGTGCAGCTGAATTTCACAGGGCAGATTCTCTTACAGAAAAGTACCTTCCTACAATGAAGGCCTAAAACTCACCACACATTTGGACTGACACTGCCATGGAAAGAAGGCCAGAATTCCCAGAGAAAATGAAATCGTCTGTGTGCAGCACACAAAAAAATGGGTTGACATACTTCAGTGGCTAAAAGTCTAAAAGCTACAAAGCCGGGTATGGTCCTTCCCACCCTTCTCTGCTGAAACAAAAAACTCCTGGTTTTACTGTGCAAAAAAATCTAGCTACTTTTGGTTTGGCTTGGCTTTTAACTCATCATCTGTAAATTGTCCTGACTTCTGCTAAACCCTAAGGGAGGGTTACCACAGCAAGAACAGACTAGAGCCAGGCCCTGGCTTACTACAGTAGTACATGGGGAATTGTGAAGGGATGGGTAGCTGTGTGTCAGCACATCCCCAGTCCAGCTCAAAACCCTGCTTATGTGTTGTGTCACAATCCATGCTGAAACAGCTCTGTTTACAGAAGGATTTGTTTATTAGATACAGAAGTTGCAAATCCTATTACATATTTTATAAATATATAACAAAAGAATAAGAAGTATGTTAGTAGCAAAGAAAATGGTGCTAAAATTGCTGCCAAGAAGATTCTGAAATGTCAAAAAAGACAATAATGTTTTGTTTTATAAAAAAAGAGGAAGCAGCACCACCACCAGAAAAGTACCAGCAAGAAGCTTTCAAAAGGAGGCAGCTGCCACGGAAGCAAGACTAAATCTTCCACTGCATGAAAAACGCTGTACAGCCCTAGAACAGTTCTAGAGAAGGACGTGGTAATGTCACACTTCAGACATTAGACATTCATGGGATTAAAAAAAAACCAATCCAAACTTCCCCATATTTTGTTAACACAATTAAAGTTGCATGGTGAATAATTTCTGCTCTTCCAGAATGTCACAATTAATGGATTGCAAACCTTTAAACAATAAAAAATTATGATCCATACCCAACTGCTACTCCTTGGTACAGTTGATAGCCACCAGTCCTTTTCCCTAAGTCAGTTGTGTGTCATTAGCTGACTGTAACTTATGGAATTATTTGAAGCCACATGACAGATCCCGATGGCAGCTGAGGAGACCCACCACACTCCCAACTGTGAGGCAAAAGGAAAAGGTGTACAAGTACCCTGAAAGATCACAATACACGTAACTGCAGGTATGGTTTCTTTATGCTGTACCAATAGCTATGCTGTTGAAATTTTCTTTCCCACAAATTAGCAAGGTAGAGAATGTTGTGTGAATCAGTTATGAGAAAGCAAAAATGTTGCATTACACTGACCCATGTAAGACTGTGTAGTTGAAGAAATTGCTGGCTTTCAGTAGTGCTATAAACAAAGCTTTTCAAACAGCTGATTTCATGGAATAAACTAAAAGATACCATAACTTAGGGATAATGTTTTGCCATTCAGCAATCATGCTAAATAAGCAAGCTCAAAAAACTTCTTTAATTGTAAAGTCTTCATGTGATACGGAACAGGAAGGACAAAACAAAGAATTACAAAAATTCTAAAAATAGAATGACTAGACACAACAAAATTTTGTAGGACAAATTCTCTTACAGAAAACAAAAGTAACTTCCTACAATGAAGAGCATAAAACCCACCACACAGTTGGACAGACAATGTTGCAGAGGGAAGGCCAGAATTCCCAGAGGAAAAAAACAAGGAAGCCTTTTGCCATTTCTCTTTTCTAGCCGCAACAAGCTGTTGTACCTATTTCTGATTCTAGAGGTTTCGATTAACAGGTTTTCAACTTCTGAGACTCTTCAATGTGTGTGGAGTATAGATACATGATGCAAGTTTTCATACAGGATAAGGAAAACATTGGAGACTATCCTGAGTCACTCACATATATTATTTTTTTATGTATACAATTTTCAAAATGTAATGGGAAATCACGTACTACACTATAATGGATTTCACCAGTTCTCAAGGGTTTTGACTTTTTCTCAAACTAATGTTCTGAGGGGGAACAAGATGTAAGATTGTTATATATATGTCTAAAACCTTCCAAACAGGAAAAAGGGTATCAGGTCTAGTCTGCATACATATATGGAATCTCCAAACATGCTGCTCTCACATAAGAGCAACAAGATGGTATCTCAGAAAAGAACCATACAAATAATGGGGGTTTTTTCCTCATAGAAATAAGAGGAAAATTGTTAAATTCAACTCTAGAGGCCACACTGAGGTATCATTAGGAAATTAACTCTAGCTATTTCTTCTGCAAGTGGTGCCTCATTAACTTGTAGATTTTACCTGAAAGATCTTTATATAGAAATTACTGATTGAGTAAGCAGGCAAAAACAGCACAGAAGCATGCCCTTGACTTGTTCCTTTCTTGCATTCCTTTCAGTATCACTACAATTTTTTAGGCAAGCAGATCACAATTGCATTGACTTTCAAGATGCACAGGTTTACAAAACAGGAAATATTTTTGTTTTCTAGCCCTTCTCTATTAGTTCAGACTGGTGGATGAGCTCTCAGAGCACTGAGATCTTGCAGCACAAAAGCAGGATCTGCTGCCTCTTCCAGCACTGTCCATCTGCACAAATCCACCAGCCAAGCTCCCCGGTGCCCAAGGGTGCAGCGCTGGCCCACGGTCTGTGCCTTCTGCTGCTGGCACACACAGGCACCACCTGTGCACAAAGCTGCATGTGGACATCACGTGTGCAGGATGGGGCACGGGGAAAGTGTGAAGAGAGTGGTACAGTCACAGAAGAAAATGTAAAGTTTTGGTTTTCTTGCTGAAACAAAGAATTGTATTATGCCTACTTCATCTAAGTTGTTCTGCTTTCAGTTATGCACTTACACAGTTACAAACAGACCAAGCAAACCAGGCAAACCAAGAAGCTATTTTAAAGTTATTTCCTAACACAGAGGTAAAGCAACACCATCTGTAGCTGTATTACTTCTACTATTGCAAAAGAAAGTGCAATATGCACTGTCCGTGAGGTGTGAGCACAGCAAAAACGAATTCCAATTCTTATGCAATTTAATTATTTTGGGGTTGAGTTAAAAAAAAGATCTTGATTAGCTGTGTGATTTTAATAGGACTGTTTATACAGTTCTGTAATTAAGAATATTAGGTACAATAGCCTATCTTTTGCTGTAGCCAGACTTTACTGCTGTGTTATCTTCTACCATAAACCAGACATCTATCAAGATAACCTAGACAGTGCTTATTTTATGATAAATGTCAGAAATACTGTTTTCAGCAGTATTCAGTGTTTCCATGTAACAGCAAACTCTAACATCTCAGTTATATATGGTGCAGAATTTTAAACCAACTTTTCATCATGCGCAAAAACTATCAAGTACTGTTTTTATCTTAGGAAAATTCAGCCCACCAAAAGACAGAGAAACAAGATAAATAGAAGATTAGCAGATTGAGCTATAATCCAGATCTGAAAAATATGTGTACTCCTGGGTTTGGTCTGATCATTGCTGCTTGTTATTCCTTAACTCGTTATTTCCCCTTTGCACAACAGACATCAGACTAAAGCAGATGATTATGGCTTGCTGAAACATTCACAATACCCCCACCTGTTGGGGAAACCCATGAATGATAGTGTATGTTTCTACCATGTGGTTAATAAATTATAAAAGATTAACAACTATAAGTTAAGAAATTATAAAAACATATAATTGCCACCCAATAATTTTACTTGGGGATCACTCAACAGCATCTGCACCATGCTTAGCATCCAGCACTTAGTTCTATTCTTCTCCCCTTCCTATGCTGTACTCCTTTCCTGTTTCTAGACCTTCCTGTTAAAACATCCATTCTCCACCTGCTACTGGTGTAATGAGGTCTGTCCATTCTTTCATTTCCAAATGGTAAAAGCAAAACATGACAAATCTGGTGCTGAACAAACCCACACTGCACTGCTGGTGTGGCCTTCAGAATAAGCAAAATCTAGGGCTTCACCACAGAGTAAGGTGTACAAAAGTATGTCTGAAGACCGCCTTTTGACAATGAACTGGCCGAATGAGCAGCAGCATGGGGTGACAAATGAATTTACAATAAGCCTACCAAGCGAGGGATAGGAAAAAGCAGCATGTAGGGGGACAGATCTTGGATTCCATACGGATGCAGTGAAACTTCCCTAACAGACAGCGCTCATCTCAGCTCTTCTCCCCGAAAGAAAATGGACAGAGAGAGGGCAGGAAGATACATGCACAAAAGGCTTCCTAACTTGAACCTGCTTAATGTTGAACATAACTTTGCTAAATTTGAAAGTCCCACCTTTGCAATACCCACGACCACACTTACAAATATTCAGAGCTGACAGCACAAGAAGACAACATGATAGTAACCACCTTGCAAACTATCAAGACAGCATGCAGTGTGCATCTTCCAAACCTCTGTCCTTGTCACAAACATGTCAATATTTTAAGTTTCCAAATAGTGACAACAGTTGTTTTTAAGGTATTGTGGACCCTACTCAAAAGCTCATGTGGTTAAGAGGTGAGGAACCTCCTTCACTTAGCCTCAAAATGAAGATTTCTTCATAAATGTTATCTGCATCTCCCATTATTTGTTGGACTTTTCAGTCACAGTACAGTCTCAGCGCAGGCCTGGGATGGTGGCTCAGACTGATCCCCACCTTTTAACCTCACAATGATCATTATTTGTTATAGAACAGCACACTGCCAGGGTACAAGACAGCTCTCAGCTCAGAAAGGGTTTCACTGGCTTATCTTTTTTCTTTCAAAATAACTCTGAAAATTCACACAAAGAGCAACACCCATGACTTCTTGTACAGCCCCAAACCACTTGCTGGTGGGGTGGGTGAGGGGCAGAAAAGGCCTTGGCTCTGTGCAAGCCCTGCTCAGCAGAAAGGAGAACACCCCTGTATTAACACTGTTTCCAGCAGAAATCCAAAACACTGCCCCATACGAGGTACCAGTAAGAAAATTAACTCTCCCATAGCCAAAACCAGCACAACTATCCAGAGAGAGGAGGTAATCATTGACAGCTGCTGATGGTTTTGTGTTCATACAAGTTAAACAGATAGTGTTTTTCAGGGCCTTGAACCAAGTACTGCAACATGTATGACACTGGCTCATAGCACTGTTTCTTCCAGTAGCCAACATTCCACTCTTTATTTTAACTTTTTTTCCTTTAACAGGACACACAAACTGTTCCTGCCAACAGTGCTATGCCAAGCAAAGAGCAGCGCTGGAGACAATGAAACTGTGACCTGCATGAACAGAGGTAGGAAAGTGCAATCCTCTGGTCTGGCGAAGAGTACAGCAGACCAGAGCTAGTTTTGTCACACAGAAAAATAAGTTTCCCAGCAGTTGTTTACGGTATAACTCTTATGAAATGTTTATGTTATTTTAAGAAGTTGCAGCCTTTGCAAAAATAAAAGCAAGGTCTTAAGAAATCTGAGGGGCAGAGCACCAAAAATATAAATTTGAAAAAAATCCCTGCACGGAAAACAGAAATCACGCCATAATGTCACGGTTTCCCCGGAGTAGGGGAGTCAGTGTGCTGCTCAGAACCCGACAGCACCACCACAGGCAAACAGAATAGATACTACACCAGATCTGCTCTCAGCAAGACATAAGAGGTATTGCCACATGCCTATGGATCAAAACACTGTGCTAGAAGAATTTTAATTGAAAAGGAGTACTTTAATTAAAAACAGAAAATCTAGTATCACATTGCCAAAACTCAAAAAGAGCTCAAAAACAAAGGTGCCTGAACTAGTGTTACATACAGTACATTTTAAACAGTGCTACTGGAGTGTATAGAAAATAATGTTGTTTGGTTTTGGATTTTTTAAGGTATGGCAGTGATGCTGACAGAACAGGAAACTGAATATTATCTTAAAAAAAGGAAAGTTTCTGCTCATATAAAAGCAGTGTACATGTGGGAAAACACGTGTCTCGGTTTGTGAGGGCTGTGTTCCAGTCCCAAGCACACGATCCAAGCATTTTGCTAATGTGTAACAATCAAACTGTGCCCTTTTTCTCCAAGACACCAAAGACATTAATCATGTCAAAACACCACTTGCATATCTAATGGAAATCTTACCTAGAAAAAATTTCAAATAAAAAAAACTTAAAAATACCTATATGAATAATCTCTTTTTAGTAAAAATTTAATTGAGATCAAAAGGGAGATTTAAATGGATATTAAACCTAAGCAGAGCTTGCTCTTTAAAACTGAGTTTAGCTATAGTTTACATTCACAAGCCAGATGTTCCTAATTATATGGTATTCATTCAAATAACCACATTGATTTCTGCTTGTTCCAAATTGGCTTTTAAATCAGTTTAGTATTTGCATAAAGCTTAGAATGAAGCCACAAAGAATCTGGAGGACCACTTGCAAGAGCTGTAATTTTTTATTTTTTTGCAAAATATTAACTAAGACTATGTTAAACAAGTGATGGAAAGTCAATACCCAAAGAAAGTCAGGAACTCATCATTTATGGAAGTCTTAGAGAGAAGATTTTCAGCACTTGCTTTCTCTGGTTTAAGGTAACATTTTTATAACTAAAGCACACTTGAGAAAACAGCACTTCAGGCTGTTCCAAGTGAGTGTCGGTCTACGAGAGCAGCACCATCTTCCTCTTCTTCCTCTCCATTTACCATGCCAGCATAGGCATGTGAGGCATGTGGTGTCCATTTACCGGACATATGTAGCTAACCTTTAATTTTCTTTTTTTTTTGGTGGCTAGGAGAATTTAAACCGCAACTAGCTCTCTGAATTTTTTTTTTTTTAAATATATATGATAAATTAATTGCAGCTAAAAGTAAGTACTTGTCTCAAAAAGAAGGGCGTGGATGATCTCTAATCTAGTTATAACCACTGAAAATCCATACCTTGCTCATTTTTCCCTCTATTAAGCAAGCTTACACTAGTGAGCAATGTTCAGGCAAATTTCAGGTGTAAACTCTGGTTACCATTTCCACATTGCATTAAAAATTCAATGTTGGACTTCTATTGATTGCTCTCAGTTCCAGTTAAAAAACCCAAACAAACAAAACACATCAGAATTTTGCTGGACTCCAAATGAGTTTATTTCATAGAAGTATGTCCAACTTCTCAACGATTTTATCCACTTTACAGGAAACTCATACCTCAGCCTTTAGAATGCTTTAGCAACAACAATAATACCGTCTGCACTCCGGGGCTCAGCCAAACTGAATACCACTTCACAGGGTTATTGCAAGACTTTCAGGAACTATTTCAAGTATTCCATTTCCAAAGGAAAAAAAAAAAAAAATTGTGGATAACAAGATCTGAACAAGACTTCTTAGTCTTGTTGCTCAACATCTTGTTTACAGAGAGCTGAATTATGGCACATACTCAAGACGATTTACTTGTTCAGGCGGATGGTCTGTCAGGGCTGTGCTTCAGCAGTTCTTCCTAAAGGCTTAGGACTTTACAGCATGTTTGCAAAATCTGAGGCTCAGTATGGACAATAGCTACTATCTTTGTCCACTAGAAAATAAATGGGACAAGAGAAAGGAAAAAGACTGCCACTGACTCTGCACAAAAGGAATGTGGCACTTTGATCAGAAATCCCCTGTAACAAACTTCTGAGAGTTGCACTGAGGTCAAGTCTCAGAACAGATCCACCTTCTTCCCTCTGTGCATCCCACATCCATCTCACTCAGGACATCTGTCAGCAACTGATGTAGGTCATGGAGCATTTGCTGGTGGTTTTGGCCAATGCCACGAGGTGGCAACAGTGCCCTGAGTAAAAAAGAGCAGGTCCTCTTCAAAGAGTTTTGCTTGTTTACGCAACAGAGCAGGAGAGCGATGGTTAAAAGAGGTTTCCCATACACCCCTGTGATAGCATTTTATACTGCAACACACAGAAAGGCTGAAACTGTGTTTTGTACATGCAGGACTGGCAGATCTGGAGAGCTAAATGCTTCTGAAGCAGAGGACATCACCTGAAATCAGTCGGCAAAACATCAGGTAGCAGTACAAAACACCTATCATTTTTTTCCAACCCAAATCCCAGATAGGTGTGAAAAAAACCTTAAATACATCTAGAGGATAGCTACATTAGGATGGCAATAAAGCAGATGGTGTAGGGGTAACAGCTTTGCTCCATGAAATTGAAACCACACCAAAATTTCAAGTATCACTTCAAAGTATGGATACAATTGTGCTACTCATGATACTCACCCCTTGCTCCCAGATTCTACCTGCAATGACTTATGTCGGCCCCGCTCTGCCCCCTATGTTTTTCCCTTGCCTATCCTGCCATTGCCTTTCCAGAAATGGGATAGTGTAGCCTTCTTTTTTTTCTCCCTTGGAGGGATGTGCTGAGTTACTTGTAACTCAACTTTCCAGCTGCAAAGTCAGTGCCAGCATTTCCTCTTACCAGACATGAGGGATTGTTTTGCATGCAGAGGTGGTGGATTACTGAGGGGAACAGTGGATGAAGCAGGGGCCTGGACTAGACTAGATTGCCTCTGTTTCAGGAATTCAAATAGGATTAATGTGACTCCTCACACAGTAGTCAGCTCTGTGAAGAAGTGGTCATGCCAGAACAGTTTCCAGGTAAGGGTCCCCAGCAAGGTACAGCAGGGTGGAGGAGCAGTGGGGAGGTCAGTGTGGGAAGGGAGAGAGGAGTTCCAGCTCTCAGCAAGTCACTGGGAATCCAGACGGCCTCTCACCTGATGTGCAGCAGTTATACCAGGTCTGATGTTAAGAAGTCTCAAATATCACTACTATGTAGAACTAAAGTGCCCGACATAAACCAGGAACACCATGTATAAAGATTCCACATACGACATCAACTAGGTCTGAAAAACATCCCCAAGTATTAAACTTTTTTTTTCATCTTACCTCCACAAAAAGACAGTGTCTCATTAATTTTGTGAGAATTCAAACACTCAAAAGATGTTTTTCTTTCGAAAATTAAGAGCAACTCAAATGGTGGCACAAGGATGGTATACCTAAAATTAGGTAATAGTTGTTGTTTCTGTTTTCCACTGTAAAACTGCAGTTATCTGGGGCACCCCCCTCCAATATTTTTTCCCCAAATATTTTTTTAAAACCTCTAGAACACACTTTTTAAAAATGTAGTTAATTTATAGTAACAGAGATGTGATCAGAAGAAATAGGATATTCTAGTTCAATCAGTGTTGGGTAGAGACAAATGCTTACCATGTTTTTAGGTGTGTATGAAAATAAAAAATACTAAATCTATGTTTTCTACTTCCTGACTGCCTTAGCGCATTTAATCCTAAATGTATGACAAATGCACTTACATTCCCTATGAAAAAAGATGAAGCAGGAACTGCCACCACTTAAAACATTCCCATTACTCAAAACAATGCTATCTAAGCAAGTGAGATTTTCCCAAAAATCTTGATCTGTATTTTAAGCCAATGTAGAGTTATCAAGTTCTTCATTTCTGTAAGTGAAATTGAAAAAGCAAATCTACAATAACCAATCTCCGTTACCAAATACCAGAAATTACACACTTGTCTTAACTGTGAAACTAAGAGAATAGTACTAAGGAACACATTAACTGAAAGCATTAAATAGCATCTATTTAGCACAAAGCTCATATGTTCACTTGGCTATACAGCTGTTTCATTCAAACCAGATTTTTATAACCGAACACTCTTACTTGATATCAGTGCAGTTGACTGTGAGGAGAAAACAGTAGCAAGTCCAGCTGATGAACAGGAAAGCAGAGCTGAAATGTGGCGTTATGAGGCCAGGCTACAAATATATTTGACTCAAAGATAAAACAATGCATTCCCAAAACAGATTATTTCAACATCTACATAACATAGCTTATTTTTAACATCAAGAAAAAGCCAGCAGGAACTTACCTGAGAGTAAACAGTGAGCATGTTTGGGAAACATAAAACTAAAGCTATCATGTTTCCCCATTTCCTGAGAGTTTGCTTTCATAATCCTCTGTGGTTTCTACTCCACAGTTTATACTGTAAATGCAGACTGACCTTCAAGCTTGCGACCAATTCTTGACAGCTCTTCAATAGTTGCTGCACAAATAATCTAATTTCTTTTCAAAATTCCTATGGAATTTAAACACAGCAGACTCAATATGTAGATACCTGTAAATCTAGAAAGAAGTATACCAGTCTATCAAACAATGTGAATTGGGGGTTAAGAAGTGAAAACTTCTCTGCAAAAATCACAGGCATGACAAAATAAAAACAAGAGCATTTTTGGTCCTAATGACTGCAAGGGAAAAACAAAAATTCAAATTTGTCATAGTGGGTTTCTGATCTTTATGCCAATATTTATCAGAAATAGGTGAAATACAAACACTTAATAGTGAATGACTGGGCAAACAGTGAAAAAAAATTACTACTACACTAAAATATGCAAGTATTTAAGACAAATCTGTCTAAATATAAAACTTCAAGAAAAAGAATGTAATTTAAAAAAAAAAATTACTACTCAAAACTGGTATATTGTGATGACTGACAACAAACACTGTTGCTTTGTTTTAGATTTGTGAACTTGATACATTTTTTTGTTTCTCTAGTTTTTAGGAAGCATGCAAGTACACTTAGCGTGAAATGTTGCATTTTAAAGTCATAAGGTGTAACAAATGTCAGCATCCCCTGCATGACTCTGGGCAACACATTCTGCAGAGCCTTCACTGACCACGCACACACGGAGCACCTCCGGGTATGTACTGTCTATCTATTTCTTCCAGATCCTTTGAAATGTGGTATCTATGAATATTTATCCTTTGAAGGGTGTTACACATGAAGGCCAACTCTTTCTTTTAGATGCAGACGAAAAATTCTTCACAGAATTAGATGTACACAGGCCAAAGTGCACAACAAAAACCAGAAACCACTCAAGTTAATCATGTTTGTGCAACAAAGATCTGAAAGAAGGTAATGTATCTGATAACCACGGAGATTTATGCTCATCTTATCTGATCTCCAACTCAAATCTACTTATGCCTTCTTACCAATTGGTTTCTAAATGAAACCAAAATTGAACAGGGTTAGAAATGCTTGATGTTGTGTGAGACTTGAAGTAAGAATTTTTTATCACCTTGAAACTATTTCTAACACCATTATATAAAGAAAATAACAAATTCCCCCAAATTATATTTACTCCAAATTCATGTGTAAAGCTACAGTTTTTCATTTGACCTAGTACTGGCTTCATAGAGTAAAAACACTGTAACTACAAGTGTCTATTCTAAAATTGGCTGTACAGGTAAGTTAATTATTCACGGCTGGTTTATACTAAAACTCAAACTAGAGGTAAATGTTATTTTGACTAAATAAGACAAATGAAACAGTATCTTCTGCATTTCAGTGGAACTACCAACCCCAACAAATAGTATCTGTTTCTGCACTGAACCGGAGAGAAGCTATTGATCAAAGTGTCTGATATACCTCCAGGAAAGGAAAAAGGGTTAGCAACATTATGAAAGATAAAGTCCAGGTAGTGACAAAAACCATCAACAGCTAAGATCTGTGAAGGCACCCAAAAGGCTCTTGTTTAACTGTATTTGTGATACCTGATTCCCTCTTAATTGAAATATGTATTTCTACTTTTATATACATTTTAGTGATTACAAAGTTTTTGGGACCAGTTTCATTACAAAAATTAAGAAATTTAGTTTTAGGCTAAAAGCTTGAATATATTCAGTACCCCATGACAAGCCTGTCCCATCATTCTGGTCTGCATAAACCTTGATTTAGTACAAAATAAGACAGCAGTATTAAACAACTGCCTACCTGGTAGGCTGTTCAGAAATAGTCCTAAGTCATGTACACTTCATCCACAAAACAAAGTGCTTTCAAATGCCACTCTGCTGTATTCCTAAATGTTTATGTTACCAGTAACCAATACCTTTATGGTTAAAATACTTTAACAGATACTGTCCACTCACATTATGACTAAGCATGACTGGAGCTGCTGGGGGCAGAAGTGCTCACATATTCTCCCCCTAGGAGGACACAAGTAGCTGGATCCTGCTGCTGTATTCTTGGTTTCTTTACAATCTTTAAATATCAAAATCAGTTGACAGCACTTGAGGCAGAATGACAGAGGACAGTGAATACAGATAAGCAACACATCTGGAATTATCTGTAGTTATCAATAAACAGCCCTCACATGTTCTTCATGTGAGCGCTCATTCATGCTCACACCCTTCTCCTCCAGAGGAAACAAGGTTGCCCAAGGCAGCGACCTTGAAAGGCTCCTTTGCAAAAGACACCTACGCCTGTCGAAGGTACCCTGTGAAACCCTATCCCTGACCACAGGAAAATGCTAAGGAACTCAACTGAGGCCTGACAGGAAGACATGCCATGCCATGCATTGGCTAACCCTGTCTTTAAAACTAACAAGCGCACCTCATGGGGCTGAGAAAACCCCACATGAATGGGGCTGAAACCGTCTAGTTGACAAGAGGAAGCATTTGGGAAGGGACGCTGTCCCAGTACTCCCAAGACTTCTGAGTATTTTTGAAGATGAGGAAGAAATGCTCAGTAGAAGCTCATACCTCAGACTGAGAAAGGGGGAAGGCATCCAGTTGCGGTGCTAGGAATCCATAGGCTCAGAAACTGAAAAGCCATTACTTTTTATAGTAAAAAAGAAAGGTAAGGCTTAGGACTTCTTATTTCAAGTTCTGGGGTTTTTTTCAGCTTTTATGCTGTGTCTGTCATTAGCAGCCCAGATGTTTAACCAAACTGAGCTATCTTGTAAGACAACCTCCCAGAAGTCATTGACTTCCCTACGTAGGAGAAAGATCTCACTATTCTGTTTATGTGATATATTATGACTGTTGACTGTCAACACTAAAGCATGACAGCTGTTCTCTCAGTGGGAAAACGCTAGACATCCCTCCATACTCCATGGAGCTGCTGTACAGAGGTACACAGACATGCTGAGCCTTAACCATCCAAGAGTACTGGGGAGAGCAGCTTCCACGTAATCCAATTTGGATGGGTCATTCCTCTAAAAAACCTTGTCTCGCCCTGCAGCATCCAGAAAGAATTTAGAATTCTCAGGACAGCAATCACAGCTATTGTCAGGGAGTGCTGATGCCTTGCATATGTAGAATACAGCATGAGACAGTATGTCAACTGATGACATCACACACTCCACTATATCATACACCTGAGAAGGGATGTTCATCATGATACAGCTGCAACAAAATGGAAATTGTACAATCTGTGTCCAAACACAGAACAGAAGAAGAAAAAAACCACATCCTTTCTGGAAGGAGTCCAAAGATGTGGTGGTGAGATGCAATTGGAGGCAAAGACAGGAAGACAGTCTCTATAAGCAACAGTGGTGCTTCGTTTCCTGAATATATGGACAAGTACAGATGGTTGTAACATTAAGTAAGAAAGGCAGCATTTCCTAAATTCTGGCTTAGCTTCTTTCAGAGACAGTACAGAAAATGAAGGGAAACTCCTCAATGGCACAGGTCTATCCTTGCTGTTGTGACTCCAGCACCTCTTGCAGTGAAAATTCAAAACAAGGTGATCTTCTGGAAGAGTATTGGAGTCAGCTTACTTCTTTGAGAAAAGGAAATTACTTTAATAATTTAAGTCTAGTGAATATAACCTATTTCAATAGTTTATATTCAAATAGTTGAATATAAAACAATTTCAATTTGGTGTGCTAACCTGTGAAGTAGCTTGGCAATACAAACTTTAACACAAGCACCATGGCATATACAGATTTTCACCAAAAGATCAGATTAAAACTATCAGTCTTCTTCATAGTCAATAGCATCAAGTGAGTTTGAGATGGATAAAGAAGAAACCGTCAAGTTAAGCAGTAAAACCATGTGAAACTTGTGCTTTCCAAGGTTTTTATTTAGATAGTCTATGTTGATATTTGTTGCTTGTGGCACATTGCTACCCCAATTTCTGTAGCAATCAGACACCAGAAGAAAGCCTCATAGAATTTGTCAGAGCCTTCAGACTTGTCACCATACATTTCAACAACTTTGGGAAAGGCCCCAAAGCCTGCGTAGCAGCAGATGCTGGAGGTGTAAGCCACCCTTGACTGAGGTGGAGGGTGAGAAATCACCATTTGAGAAATCACTGTTCTGCAGCAGATGGAGAACAGAGCATGCTTTCATGTCCCTGTATAAGTGGAAGCATCTTGAGGTTGTATGAGTACAAATAAGCTATGAGATAATTAAAAGAAATAAATTTTAAACTATTAAAGAAATAATTTATATTTTAAAGGGTGAGGCTGACATACATGAATGAGGAAATCACCAGAAAGGATAACTCTCAATGCCAGAAGGTACTCTACCACCTTCTGAGTTAATCTTACCTGCCCTCGAAGGAAGGAGCTGGAGAAGTCAGCTCTCAGGCAGCATCTAGCTGACAATGGAGAAAAAACTGCCAGGAGACAGGCTTTCCTTTGCAGTTTCCTCACCCTGCCTTGAAAGCTCAGAACATATCAGGCTCTTTAGTAAGAAAAAAACACATGTTCCTTACAGTACTAGAAATCTCCCAGTTCATGCACTGCAATGAATGCGAGGGTCTGGGTGGGTGATTGGAAAATTAAGCCTACCAGTGAAGCATAGGCATTAGCAAATTTTGGCGCTATGAACTCAGAACACAGCTAAAAGCTTTCCTCACGCTAAATACTCACTTGTGAACACATGGAGCAGCTACACCAGGCCAGAGCAAAGTTTTGTCACAGATCTCTGCCTTCAACGGTGCCCAAAAGCAGGAAAAGCACAAGATATCTAAAGGGGTGCTACCTCCAACCACTATCCCAACCACCTGCAGTTCAGGATTCATCAGAGGCAGAGATGGCATGGATTGCAGACAGTGATGTGCAACACAAAAGAGTTTGAGAAAGCATCGGATTTTACAAATAAAAATAGAGAAGAACATAAACAGGAAGGATTAGGAACATATTTGAAAGTTCATAAATCTGTAACTTGGGAAATACATTTCATAACTGATTAAGTTAAAGCTTTTAGCTAGTATGATGTGTAAATATCAGATGACAAGCATATCAATCACTAAGATTTATTACAACATTTACTTAAAGGATTTACATGGGAACTACTGAAACATCTGTGCAAGTTTTTCATGTTTTAAAGCTATTATCTATTATTTGCTGCATCCTGTCCCTGTATCAACCTATCTGCATTTCTTAAATATTATAATACTAGATGAAAGTTATTTTAAATACTTAAGGACCAGCACATAATAATTTGTTTTAATTTACAAACAAATATAGTTAAGGGGCATAAAAATAGGAATTAATTGTTTATATTGTAAAAGCGAACCTGAAATTAGAAAAAAAGTTATATTAATTTATAAGGCAATCAAAATATCTACTTTTGTTCATTTATGTCAATGGAAAAAATAAATCCCTAAACAATGTACTCTTCAAGCATCTCTTGAAGAAGTTGGAAAAAATCCTGAAGAGTAAAATTATACATCTATGTTTTCAGCACTCTTTTTTGTAATAGTGAGAAAAGTCACAGCATCTTGGCTTCTGTGAATTGTCCTGTTTTGTTGAAGTATCTCTATCACAACTAACGCTATTTTGAATCACCTTCTGTATTGTGGATTTGAGAGAAGCAAAGAAGAACTACAGCAAAAACTCAGTATTCAGTCTAACCAGCTTAAGAAATAATATCATTTTAACTTTCTCATGTATTTTGAAAAAGCGACAGCAAATTAGGATTTAAGACTATCAGCTTTCCTCCCTTAGTTTAACATACAAGTATGTAGAACAATCTGAGTCCTTCTTTCGTATACACTGACTTTCCACTTGCATTGAGAAGCTATACAGAAAAACAGCTGCCAAGGAAGAATATTTTTAAAACTCTGTATATTTGCTAATAGAAATACAAAAATACTTTGACATGCACATGTGTGTCAGCTACACATGTACTTACTGAGATGTTTATGGAGCAAAGGGTTTTTCTAATACACGATGCACACACGTGGATTGCAGATGCTACATCAGCCCTTCTCATACACATCTTGCAATGCAACCCTGGCACTGCTGACCATGAGATACAAATATCCATAAGAGCTAACTACAAAATTAATCATTAGACACAGCTGTACAAATGGTTAAGATTAATGGAAAAAACCCTCAGTGTCCGGCATCTTTTGTTTTCCATACATCCATTGTACTTAGGCGTTGCTAGGTCAAACTCCCCTGCTCTGCAAGGTAAATCTCTCACTTCACTATGACAAGTGGCACAATAAATGCCACACACTACAGTGGCCCAACATACACGTTACGGATCATAAGCCTTAGTCAAAGGCAGTTTTTTCAGGTATACAAGTTAATGTTTGAGAAACAAAGCTAAGCTGTATCAGGTACTGAATGATCCAAAAAACCCCATACTTCAAAAACTGACATAGAGAGGATCAAACATCCTTCCTAAAAATACATCAGAATCCAAACACTCTGCAAAATTTCCTTTAAAATTCTCATATGCAGATCATGATTATATTGATTTAAGGCTGAATAATTTACATCTGTAATTTAGGAAAACTTCAAAATAGCAAACAATAAAGGGGAATGGAAACAGTGAAAAAGTGATCTGACCAACTACTACTGCCTCTTGGTTTACAGCAGCACTCCAGGTTATGGAATGCTTTTTAAAACGAGGTTAAAGAAACTGAAACATTACTTAGAAATGGCGATCTTAAAAGTGGGTTATGTGAAAACAACCTATTACCTTTTCCAATTCAGACATTATATGAAAAACTATATATATACAACATTAGGTGAGTATTAATACCTAGGTTGGACAGTGGAGTTGCTAAAGGAAAAATGATAGCAGGGGGTATTGGGAGAGGAAATAACAGACTAGAAGAAGACTTCTTCCAGAATTTGGGAAGCCTAAATCTTTCAACATATTTAATCTAAACTTCAGTAATAAAACTTGGCTCAATAAAATTTGTGAGCATTTGTGAGATGTCTCCCACAAAGCTGGGAGGCATCCTTAACAGAGAAAGACAACACACACAGGAAAAAAGGAACACATCGGGGCAGGGCTGATTTCAGTGAAGTGGGTATCCAAGCACAAAATCAGACTGAGAGACTTTTATGAACACAAACTTTTAAGCACTGCCTCCAAATGAAGTGGTTGCACAATTCCCAACCCTCAGACATGTTATACCCACTGTGTCTTCTCCTTTCACCCAGCCTGAGAGCTCTCTGTGGTAGCAAAAGCATCTGTTCAGCTGTACAACACATCAGATTGAAAAACTGATTCACAGAAAAAGATTGCTGGGGGGAAAATAAAAAAGGCTAACTGATCTCATTATTGAGTTCCTCATTCTGACGAACATGAACGTTTCTGCTGACACAAGGAAGGAAACAATACAAGCATGGGAACAGGACAGCATGACGTTTTTGGCAGCAGCAGGAGTGTGAAATCAGTGCCAACTGACCTGAATCCTTCAGCAGAGAGGATACCATCAACTGAAAACAAAAGGGAAAGGTCCTGTGCCACAAGATGATGACAAATCCACCAATCTGTCACTGCCCCGAAAAAGATAAGACAACAATAGTGGGACATACAAGACACTCATCTGCATACAAAGGATGACACAGACACTTGGTATGTGGTTAAACAATAAAGCAGTTTCAACTCTTCTCCAGAAACTCACTACAGGCATAAAATGTGAGGGCTTAAGGATGCGTTGCTTTTTATCCTGTACCCAAAGTCATGTAAGTATCAAAATTCTTTAACCATTTAGAGACCACATACGTTAAAAAAATTGTTCTGGTCATCTCTTTCCTGTTCTGAGACTGAAAATTTATTAGCTCACAGTATTTCCTTCAGTTATGCAGCCCTTTACTGCAGCTACCTTTCCACTGGTGTATCTGTCATGCATAATCCTGTGCTGCTTGATTACACAGGGGCTCCTGCATTTGTAACAACATTCACACAACACACTTTTTGAAAAATACTTCTGTTGTGTGCCCTATTTCTCAGCCCAAATTCCCATTACCTTCAGTCAGGCATTATGCACACTTGGTAACAGTTACCAGCCCGCAACCCCTTTCCCTAGGTGCACCACATTTGTTTCTCTCTACCCACCCTTCACCCAACCTGACAGCATTTTGACCATCTCAAGACCCAAATTCAAGCCTATCATGACAATGTCCCCAGCATGGATGTCATTGCATCAAACCTGCTTGTCAGCATTGGTGGCTGATCCCATTCATTTCATCAGCCACCTCTTTCATTGCATGGCACACAATTCTCATGGTGGAGGTGGGCAAGAAGATAACTCCAAAACCATTCCCGAAATGCTCCAGCACAATATTCACCCCACAGCTTCCTTTCAGGCTCATGTACCCACAATCTCAACACCTACTGGTGCATGAAACACTGTATGTCTAAACAAACATCACCAAGCTTCTCTCCTTCTGGCTATTTATCTTATTAAACTGGGCCTTCTTCATCCTCAGGCCAGCTCTAGATGAGTAGCTACCTCAGCAGTGTGTGCTGAGAACAGTGTTTAACCTTCACTTGAAACAAGGATAATTTCCAGGGACCAGACATTTTCCACAATGGCTCTTAAAAGCTCAAATGGCTGATTCCTGACAACATTTGCTGAGGAACTGTACACTTTGTCACATACAGCAAGTGAATGAACCAAACATGCCACATCTCTTTTTGCTTCAGTTACCACTTCACAGCTTTAATTGCGCACCAGGACCTCACCAGGTCGACCCAGGACCTTACAGCCCCATATGCCCTCGAGCTCCAAAAGTGTCTGCTACACCATCACAAACATTGCTCAGAGCAGCTGTCACAGCTAAGCATGAAGAAAAACATGTCTTGCCACATGTTTCCTAATAGTGTGCACAAGAATCTGTTAGTAATGCAGCCACATGAGCCTGCATGTTGATGACTAGTCTTAGAAGCTTAGAATAATTTAGGTTTTAAAAGATCATTGAGTCCAACCTTCTTCCAAGCTGTACCAGAAATGCTGCCACAATAAAACAACAGTTAATGCCAAAGTGTATCTATGCCTGTGGCAGCAAGAAAAGGCTTAGCAGAAGAGTCTGCCTGTCTCTCTAGTAAGAACAGAAGAGAAAAATCATGAGCAGTGATTCCAGCAGACAGAACTCCACCTAGAGATGTTATTTATGACAGATGTGTATGTATGTTTGCAAAGAAAAGCATGCACTTGCCTACAGTGTTCAGGAGAGCAGGATTCAAACCATGGGAATCGCAAAGGAAGAGCATAGCAGTCAAGAGAAGGGAGTGCACAAGCAGGCAGAAGAGTTTGACATATTTACTCTTTAAACAAGCACACTCATCAGAGAAGACATCAGTCTCTGAAAATATCCAGGGTCTGAATAGCAGGTAACAGAATTATTTTAGCTCACAAGATGATCTGAAAACATGTGAGAACAGGCCAGCCGCAAGACAAGTAAAACTGTATTGGAAGACCCCAACACTGGAGCAAATCCCCCACCTACCTCTGAAAAGAGTGGAAGTGCCTGTGCAGAGTTAAAACTAGGTTTACCACAACATGAGATGCAAATGCTTGCTACAGATGCACCTGTGATTCAGAAGGCAGGCTTCTTCCAGCTATTTCTTCCTAAAGCACAGCCACCACCACCAGCCTAACGAAATTGGTATGAGTGTATAACAGGACAAAACCTATAAAGCTCTGTCTTAATTATTAAAGGCAAAAATTCTGTCAAGTGATTTCAAGCTAGCAGCACAAATTTTAGCAAAAAATATTTACTGATCATCCCAAGGCTTTAAGCAATATAACACCAGAAAACATTTTCTATGAGTCAAAGTGAATAGCATTCAATATTAACTGAAGAATAGCAGTGAAATTTAGATCCAGAAAACTAGTATTATTTTTTAAAATTGTCAGAAGAAGCAGGAAAATTCCCCATAATGAGTTTGATTCTGATTAACTAGTTGTTATAAATTTAACTTTTTAAGTTAAATCTCTTTAAATCTATCTTCTTATTAAAAATAAAGAATTATTTAGTAAAGTCATAGATACTTCTCAACTTCTGCCATATTAAAAATTATTTTAACAGGCTTCAAATATTATATATTTAGTTTCTGCTTTCAGGAAAGAAGCTTGAGAAATGAGGGGGTTTTTACAGTTCCCATCTGAGAAACAATGAAAGAGAAGAATCTGAGTGAAAGCAGCTGATGAGTGCAGCATTAGAGTTGGTTTCAGTCTGTGACTGAAATTATGCTGGTTTTAACATGCATCATCTGAAGCAGTCTCTCAACAGCTCCAGATTCCTGGCTTCAAGCTCTCCAGTAAGGAAAGAAGTATCAGTCACCCAGAGACTGGTCTCCTTGCACAGTCTCTACAACAAATATATTCATTATTTTGCAAGTAGGCAAACAGCTGCACATCCTGGAGTGTGCTGTAACTTGTCATCTTCTTCAGCAAGTAATGTTAGCAAAGTTCAATGAATTTGAAACAAGAAAAAGTTGTTATACAAAGGATTCTGTACAATTTCCTTATTATATGGCTATTGACAAGGTACACTTCCTGAGAACTATCTGGTGCTAGATGTTGTAGCTAACACAAGGAGGTGCTTTAACTGCTATTCTGAGTTACTGTTAGAACTTCATTCTGAGCTACACAAATAACTTGCAGCAGAGTAACAAATTTCCATAATTTTACCTCTGAAAAACAGGTTCCCAATCTACATATGCTACCCAAGCAAGCATGTAAGGGCTGAAAGTGCTCACTTCCCATGGCTGACAAATGTTTCTCATGTTTACACATAAACAGAAGTTTTAAGGAAAAAAAAACAAACCAGAAAATACCAAAGTAAGTAATACTTATAAAAATACAGAAACAATCTAAAAATACATTTTCTGAATCTAAGCAGAGAAAAAGTCCAATTCATCTAAAAGGTGTAGTACCCTGCACTCAACTATTTTTTTCTTTTAATGATCTCAATAGATGACACGTTTCTATGTAAATCATCTAGAAATCTAATGTAGATTTCATTTTTTTCTCAGAAATTCCTAAACACTTTCATGATACCAGAATTATCTGGAAGCTTCACAGCTAAATGTTAAATTAATTAAGCTTCATGCAAACTGTATCTTCTTTTGCATTTGCTAAAAACATCTCTTTTTGGAAATGAGACTCTTTCACTTGCTTATCATTCTAAACAGTGAAAAATCACAAATATAATAAAATATTCCTTGAAACTTCTTATTGGGATGCACTGGGATGTAATCAAAGCCATTGAGCCTGTCACCTGGCACAGATACACGACTGCATTCACTGTTCTCACCTTACTAGTCTTTCCAAAAGGATTAAGGCCGTGCATTTTTTTTCATAACATTAGGCAAACTTTCCCTGAAAAGAATATAGACTGGTGGGACTTAAAGCAGAACAGCTTGTGACTTTCATTACAGGGCCTTCCCTTCTTTCTTTCTGGAACGAGCTATTGCCCATCTGTAATGTTCTAGCTGCACAGATTATTGACAGAGGTGTGAGCTGTAAATATGGTCAAGTGTATGCAACAGAATCTAAAACAAAAATAGGGAAAATTGGATATAAGATGGGAGTGTGCCCTTGCAGCCCAGAAAGACATCAAAAAGCATCAGAAGCAGTGGGGCTAGAAGGTCCAGGGAGATGACCCTGTCTCTCTACTCCCACCTTGATTGCTGCATCCAGCTCTGGGGCCCCCAGCATAAGAAGGATGTGAACCTGCTGGAGGAGACCACAAAGATGATCCAAGGACTGGAGCACCTCTCCTATGAAGACAGGCTGAGAGGTGGGGTTGTTCAGCCCAGAGAAGAAAAGGCTCTGGGGCAAACATTTGCAAATCTTTCAATACTTAAAGGGGGATTAAAAGAAAGAGGATGAATGACTTTACTAGAGTCCACAGTGAACAGACAAGGTTAAATAGTTTCAAACTGAAAGAGAGTAGTTTTATGCTAGGTATAAGGAAGAAATATTTTAGCATGAGGGTGGGACTCTGGAACACACTGCCCAGAGAAGTTGTGGATGTCCCATCCCTGTAAGTGCTCAAAACCAGCTGGAGGGGCTTTGAGCAACACTATCTGTTGAAACATGTCCTTGATGACTATGGGGGCCAGGGTTAGGCCTAAACTATCTTTGAAGGTCCCATCTAATCCAGTCCATTCTATTATTCTGAAAAAATGGGAGCACATAGTCAAAGAAACAAGGAGAATACTAACATGCTGGAATTATCTCTACACTAGGCATTTTTCAAGTAAATATAGGCATAAAGTTTGCTTAAGAAAATATTTAAAGAGCTATGAATGAAAATGCAAGTCTGAATATTTTGAGCTACTTTCTTCAGTCCAAGAGTAATACATTGAAAGAATAAGGGAAAAATCAAGTTTTGAGAAGAAATTTAACTTGTGTTCCCAAGCACAGAAAAGCTTTAATCATAGTAGTTTCTGTATGCTATTAATACCAAGGAGAACACTGCTCAGAAGTACTACTCTTACTTGATGTACATGTAACTACATGCAGCTGTTACAGAGAAATTTAGAGAACTGTGTCTGGATTTGCCACTCTGTGAAAAAGAAAATCAAGAGATATGAATCATAGGCAGAAAAACAACTTTTAAAGCACATGGCAGTTAATGAATCAAATCAATAAATAAGCATTACAATTACATGTCTGAGAAACATTCCTGTGTATAACAAGGTTTAGCTTGGTATGAATTACCTCCTAAACTGTGTAAAAAACCTGATGTTATGTAAGAAAACTATCTCAATTAATACTAATATTACCAGTTACTGAAAGTTCCTCACCTGAATTAAGGCAAAACACTTTGAATTAAATTCTTCTATTTGACAGTTTGGAAAGAAGTTTTATCCCAATAGAGAAATATGAACTCTTCCCATCATGTAAAGCAAAAGGAATTTAAAGCATCACAGAGAAAGGTTTCCCCCAACAGACTCTTTTCAGCTTGGTTTAGACTTGTTCAAAACAGACAACAGTATCTGGAGGATATTTACCCTGGATCACAGAACCAGCTTTACAGTCACCAGCACTAACTCACTTACACACCTCCATCATGAGTAAGAGATGTTGTGTACTCAAAGAGGAACCCATTTTCATTTAGTGATGATTATTTTTTACTGAGACATCTTGGACTGCCTTTACCTTACACTACTCAAATATCTCCAGGGGGTTTTCAGGAGCAGAAGAGCATGGGAAAGAAGAATTAAGTACAAGCTCTGCATAAAAGGAGCATGTAAAAAAGAGGAACTACTAAATTTGCTAATCAGAGTAAACATTCACATGTATACATGTACATGTATAGTGCCAGAGGTACTACAAGAAGAGATGGGTGTAAAACTAATCCGCTTACTTCCTTTAGAGCGCTGAAAAGAAGAGGGTACTTACTAAGGGAGCTGACAAGTATTGCCTGAAGTCTTCCCACAGTTTTTGAATTTCATCTTCTTGTTTCACTAGCTTATGTTAGAGTACCTTCATCAGTTTATCCTCCCACCTTCTCTCAGCAGTTAGGCTAGACTGCAAAAATATCCTTGCTCTAACATTTTTCCTAAACTATACGGATTTGTGAACCTCCTCAGGATTCCCATTTCAAGTAATAGAACTACTCCATCAATGTCTGTTTATAGATAAAAACTAAATTATGCATAAATATCACACCTTGAAATAATTTTATGGGAGGCAAAAAAGATGTTATGGTTTTGAAGCACTTGACTGCCTTTTATTCCCTTGATGCAATCTTGCATCTTGAAGTTTTCAAGATTTATATCCAAAATAGGATTTAGTTTTGCTATAAGTTGCCAGACACTAAGTATTACAGAACAACTGCTGCACAATAACTGGAGTTGTACAGACAACTATTTCCCATTTCAAACCTTGCTATATTCAGCCAAACTTTTCAGACATGGGAGCACAACTTTTGGGACACAGTCACCTAGTGCTGTGCTCTGCTGTAGGTTCCCAGAGTCCCAGATCTTGCTCTGAGGCCACTCATGGAGAACAGAGCAAATAATGCTACAATGTGCTTTTTCACTGAGAAGTCTAGCAGGACCTAACAGCCTTTGCATGTTTTATTCTGGAGAAAGTTACTGTTTTTCTAGTAGTTTCTTTCAGTAGAGGGGGTTGAGAGTGGGATGGGGGCTGTACAGAGAACAGGATTTCCCAGCTCTGACGCTAAAGGGCTTCTGCTAGCAGGACACACAGCTTTCCACAAGCAGCACTTTCTCCAGAGCCTGAACATCATAATTATAATACAGTCTTGTTTAAGGTATAAACAAGCTTAAGGCATGTTATTTTCAGGGTTACACTGAAGCAACACTAAGCACCTGAACAAATTGCCTCCAAATTAGTCAGGCCCAGTAGCGTTGCCCTTGAGGGAACTTCGAATCCAGCTGAGCAGAAGAAATTAGGCGATGGTCACAGCTCTTCACACTGTTAGGGTGACATCAATTGACAAACTGTTTATTTGCTTCTGTTGCCAGTACAGCCTCATGAGATCTGTACCTGGTCACCCACCTAACACAGGGGACACAAACACTCCTGTCTGATTCTGCACCATTGCTGAAGGGAGATGGTTTGTCAGAGCAAGGAACCACACTTCGGGCACATGGTGAGGGCTTTGCAAGGCACTCTGTGTGATGTGCCTGCCCCCCTGCAGACCACCCCAAACAATACAGGATGCCCACAGCAGGCGTGGCACTTCAGGCACTTTTGCTCCACACACCCCTGTGGCACCACACCAGCAATCAACCCTCACAGAGAGATGTGCCCCAGTTGTGAGCTCCTTGTAATGGTACAGATGGGTCTGACAGCTTTTCTTGAGGCAAGTGCATGCTCTGAAGTGCTCTAGAGCCAGCAAGACTTCAACACATTTTTATTGCCATGTTTTCAGCTCATACCCACCCCTCCAAAAATATATATATATCCAGAAAAGCCTTAGTTCACTACCACTTTCACAGAGAAAGCCCTTAGTTCACTGAGCTCAGAAAAAAAGCTGCATGATAAGCTAGTTTCAGACCGTCACACTGGGTATCTAAACCACTTCTCTTCTATGAAGAGCCTTTGAAAAAGGCTCTCTTCTGCCTGGCACTGTTAAATGTTTTATTAGCTTTAGCTTACTTTATTATGGTGTTACCCAGTTCTTCATATTAAAAAAAATAAAGCCTTAAACACACTTTTTTTTCCCCTCTTCAGTCTTTTGTTTTTCATCTCAGGAAGTTCATTTAAGATTCTCAAGGTTCTCCTAATCCTTATTCCAGTATTTTATTTGATCAAGTTCTGAATTTAATCCTCCTAGCTAACCTTTATTCCTTTGCCTATCTGTTAGTTGCTATTCTTCTCCATCAATGTATTTATTGCTGTCAAGACACAGAACACCACCTTTCAGATTTGTGCTGTAGCTATTCAATTTTCAAACAACATTGTTTTAAGACAAAGTTGTAATAGGTCACAACTGCATTTTTAGCTGTGGACTTCTGTACTATTTTCTCACGCACAGTTGTGAAAATTAGAGAGAATTAAATGCTGCATGCTGCATTTAAGCTTGGCTAGTAGAGAGGTCTGCTTTCCTATAATTAAAAACTAAATTTCAAAGTCCACTGTAACCCCACACTCTCCTTCCCCAACCTCAGTAACATACATAAAACTTCTTGTGCTTAAGCAGAAAGCAGGATTGGTTTTGTGACATGGTGTCCTGTGTACAGAACAGCACATACTCTGGTTTTAGGCACTTAGAGGTTTTATAGGTCTCAAATGCTTAATCCTCATCAGGTGGACCCAAACACTCTGAAATTTTTTCAATACACCCTGTTCTGTGATCACTGAAATTAAATACTTGGCTTGATATGTAGAACTTGGTACTCCTTGTAAAGCAGATCTTTACACAAACACAGTATGTTTTGGTTTTTTTTTTTACAGGCCTTAACTTTTAAATCAAGTAATTAGAAAAATGAGTATGCTGAAATGCTAAGAAACTTCTAAAAAACGACAGGTAACAATAAACAACTTGGACAAAGCTCATGGGAAAACACAGGCAAACAACCAATGTTTAGGGATCCCAGATGAGATGGACAGCACTGTAGAAGCTGCAGTCAACAGTAAGGACTATGTCCTGTGCTTTTCATCTTTTGATGTTGCCTAGAACATGGTTTCAGCAGATGGCTCTTTTAGTAGCAATTCAGGCTCTCTATATTATCCAATGTAATATCTGAAGCAGAAGAAATGTGTAAACTGTTAATCACCTGAGATTACACTAGAACACCTTACAGGGATAAATAAAAATGCATACAGAATTGTATTGCCTATCACTGACCTCACATTCACTATTCCCCCTTATCTATTCCCCAGTTATCCTCCTGGTATTAACAACAAAACTGACATATCAAGTGACTTTAAACTATCCACCTGCATATTCAAAACCACTTGTACAGCAAATACTGCTGGCAAACCTGCACAAAAGCATTTGGTCACAATCAGCATACTTTCTGCATCATTGACCAGTGTGGTGTTTTGCAGACCAATACAACACAAATTCATTGCTTGGATTACACAGATTTTTCTACAATTCAAATGTTAATCACATTTCTACTACTAGTCAACTCTACCTGTAATATCTAATAAATTCTCAAAAGCTTCAATCAAAACAAGATTTGAATATTTCTTTTTCTTTAACATGAGGGTAATCTAATGCACTGAAGTACTACAACTTAATGGAGAGCAATTTAAGTAAATATGCCTGGAAATAACTGAATTCACAAAAACAGCAGATAAGATCTTGCTATGAAATTCATGGCAATACAAGTGTATCATGCAAACCATTTCTAGAATAAGATCTTCAAACAAGAAAAAATTTCATCTCTCAATATGTTGTCAAGTACAGGAGCAAAAAAAAAGGTCTGTCAGCTACACAAAAGTATCGAGATTCCTACTCCACTGCCTATAGTAACAGATCTGTATTGTTTCATTAGTTCATCAGAGAGGAGGCTAAAACATCCTGTAACTTTAAATACACAGTAACTTTAAATGCTACTCAGTATACAAGAAACTAAAACTGTAGTCAAACAGAGAAGGACCATCAGCTTCCCCTCAGTGTTTAAATTATTCTGAAACCACTGGAAATCACAGGAATATAGAATCGTAGAATCTTAAGGGGTGTAATGGACCTTAAGGATCAGCAAGTCCCAATCCCCACTGTCATGGGCAGGGACACTTCCCACTAGACCAGGTTGCTCAAGGCCTTATCTGAACTGGCCTTGAACACTGCCAGAGATGAGACAACTCACAACTTCCCTGGGCAACCTGTTCCAGTATCTCCCCACCTCCACAGTAAAAAATTTCTTCCTAATATCTAACCTAAATTTCCCCCCTTTCAGTTTGCACCCATTACTCCTTGTCCTGTCACTACAGTTCCTGATCAAGAGTCCCTCTCCAGCTTCCCTGCAGGCCCCTGCAGATACTGCAAGGTTGCCATGAGGTCTCCATGCAACCTTCCCTTCTCCAGGCTGAACAGCCCCAACTCTCTCAGCCTGGCTTTGTAGGGGATGTGCTTCAGTCCCTTTCTTGACTTCATGTCCCTCCTCTGGACTTTCTCCAACAGTTCCATGTCCTCCTTATGCTGGGAACACCAGAACTGGACACAGCAGATGGGGTCTCACCAGAGCAGAGCAGAGCAGAGGGGCAGAATCCCCTCCCTCGCCCTGCTGCCCACGCTGCTTTGGGTGCAGCTCAGGACATGTTTGGCTTTCTGGGCTGTGAGCACACACTGCTGGCCCATGTTGAGTTTTCCATCAATCATCACCCCCAAGTCTTCCCCCACAGGGCTGCTTAATGAAGAGGTTCAGAAAAACTTTGCTACACCCATCTTGGATCCACTTGAAACTCCAGGAGGAGATAACCCTGCAAATGAACTTCACATATTGCATACGGTTGCTTTTATTAACTTATAAGCAGTTATAAGAGGAGGGAGGAGAAACTTAAAATATTAAACCCATTATCCCACCAATGCAAATCTAGTTCAAATGCAGGACAGTCAGTTTGCATCACGAGGTTAACAAAATGGAACAGCACAGCTTCTTGTTTTTGTTACACAAAAATTTCAAGTACAGCACAGATACAAAAAGTCCTTGAGCTTTCTTGTTCCCTGTTTCACTGTAATACTAGCCATAACTAAACATCTAAACATAAAAGTTATCAACTACCTTCTTCTAACTTGACTTGCAACTAAGCAAACTTCAAGGCTCCTACAACATACTCAGATTTGTCTCTCTTGCCCGATCCTCTTGTCCTCCTTCCTGTGGCTTTTGCAAAAAACTTCTACTTTTTAATCTCGTAAAAACCATAATTGATTTTCACTAAACCCCATTTAGCTGCCTACAAAATCATTCCAGTCATACCAAAAAGATAACACTGAAAGTTCTAGCAATACCATAAATAAGATCAACTCTAGACTACTTGAGACACAGATTTTATGTCTGGAATCCCGAACACTACAAGCTGGAGGCCCAACAGTAGCAAAATATTTTCCTCCATATCAAAGACATAAAGGCAAACAATGTTTCCTCAGAAGAGGATTTTTTTTTTAATAAAACAATTCTGCAGTTAGTCATAAAGACAGTACTATACACATCAGGATTAAACAAAATCTTAGTATCAACAGTTACTGAAAATAAAACACTAAGATGAGCTGGAATTAAAAAAAAAAATTTCCTGAACAGTTGTTGTTCATTTTTGTTTCACCTTGTAAAGCATAAAATTAAAAAGTCATCTGAAGTGCAGCTGATAAAATGCAGATTTTGTGTTTTGAACTGAGGAGGAAGGATGTGGGACAAGCTGAAGGTGGGCAAAGGTTCTTCCACAGAACCTGAAAATTACTTTAATACACTAAGGGAAATGGGCTAAGCATATATACAAAACAAACAACCTTCTGCTCAGAAGTGGAAGGATATCATAAATAAACACATATCTAATAATGAATACTCCAAACCAACTCAATAATCAGGGCTTAATTGCAGGCCATTTAACTAGGCTTACCTTATCTTTTTTAAGCATGCACATACCTACCACTCAGAAAGAACCATCTGCAGCAGATGAGTCAGAAAGTCACAGGTACCTTCTAGTACCAAACTACTATTTTCTACATTCTGAAACCACAGTATGTAAACACTCAAAAAAACCCATCTACCAAAGGTTTCGCAAAAGATGGAGGTATGGTTTTGCTACTTATTTCATATTAGATAACCATGATATACAAGAGAGAGCTCTAAAATGCATTTAATCTTAAATGCTGATGCTTTATTAATAGCAATTAACTTAGCAGCAACTTCCTCTCTGTTCCCCAAAGCAAAGTAGCACAAAAATCCCCTTCATAACTGTTATTATAAAAATAGCACTATGTGCTGGTTTTGTGTGGCCAGATTTTGGTATTGGGGGTTACAGGGGTGGCTTCTGTGAGAAGCTGCTGGAAGCTTCCTCCCTGTCTGGCAGAGCCAATGCCAGCAGCCTCCAGGACAGATGTGCCACTGGCCAAGGCTGGGCCAATCAGAAATTATGGTAATGCCTCTGTGATAACAGATTTAAGAAGGAGAAAAAGGTTATTGGGCAGATGAAAATGTGCTGAGAGGAGAGGAGTGAGCACATGTGAGAGAAACAATTCTGGAGACACCAAGGTCAGTGGAGAAGGAAGGACAGGAGGTGCTCCAGGCGCTGGAGCTGAGATTCCCCTGCAGCCCGTGGTGCAGCCCATGGTGAGGCAGCTGTGGCCCTGCAGCCATGGAGGTAACAGGGATGCAGAGATCCACCCAGAGCCCATGGTGGAGCCTCACATCGAAGCAGTTGGATGCCTGAGAGGAGACTGTGAACCCCAGGGAGGCCTTTGCTGGAACAGGCTCCTGGCAGGGACCTGCACACCTGTGGAGAGAGGAGCCTGTGCTGGAGCAGGTTTCCTGGTAGGACTTGTGACCCTGTGTGGGACCCACGCTGGAGCAGCCTGTCCTTGAAGGACTGCACCCCATGGAAGAGTGACCCACACTGGAGAATTTTATGTAGAACTGTTGCCCATGGGATGGACTCACATTGGAGAAGTTAATGGAGAACTGTCTCCTGTGGGAGGGCCCCCATGCTGGAGCAGCAGAGGGACTCCTCTCCCTGAGCAGCAGCAGAAACGTGAAATGAACTGGCCGTAAACTCCATCCCCCATTTCCCTGCACCACTGGAGAGGAGAAGGTAGAGCTGGGAAGGAGGAAGGGTGGGGAAGGTGTTTCTAACATTTATTTTACTTCTCATTATCCTGCCTGTGACACTATTTGGTGGATGATCTCTCCTGGTCCTTACCTCAACCCTTGAACACTTTGTTCTATTTTCTCTCCCCTGTCCAGTTACCAGGGTGAGTGATAGTGCAGCTTTGATGGGTGCCTGGCATCCAGCCAGGGTCAACCCACTACACACTGGAACGCTTTCAGTAACTCAAGAGGCAGTTATTTACTTTGAACATTGCAACAAAAAATCTGAATCATATTTTAGAGCATCTCATTATTTTTAGCTGTTGGGGGGATAAGCCTTTTGCTATACACTGGACCATTTATGGATAAAAAGGATTTGCTACAAACACTACCTTTTGAAATTGGAACATAACAGAAGATTTATGGGCCCAGACATATCCTTTACTTTTATACTTTCCAATACAAAGTTTAACATTTTCAGTGCCCATGTCCGTAAGAAACCGGTAGACATTATTTTATCCCCATCCCATCAACAATATTCCAGTGATAGCAGTGACCTGGTTATGTCTCAAGACTCCTGCAGAACTGGCAAAAGCAGGAAGTTACACTTTTGTTTCTTTCAGAACTAAGTGAGAGCAACCAATGTATTCAGGTTGGAAGTGCTAGTTAGCACATACACCCAACAGACTTCTGACAGAGAATGCTCCTCATCTCCTGAAGCCCGATTCTTAACATCTTTTTTTTTCAGGATTTCAAGATTAACTTCCAGAATTTCAGCTGTACTTATAGGTAAAGTTCTTCAGGCAAGTATATTATTCTGCAGTAACGCCAACATACTTTAGATAGCTCCATACTATGCATCAAATTGGAAGTGGGCAACACTGGTATATGGGAATTGGGTCAAAACCAACTTATTTAAGCTGGAAGCTAAAGGGAAATTCCTCTTCAAGGAATCACAGTGGTTACATACATCATATTGCACAATCAATAATTCAAATGTGGTAACATTTTCTTTGATAAATTTCAATTTAGCATGTATTTAGATAAAATTATTATCTCCTTCCTAAACACTTTTTTACCTAACAGGCATATTTTTTTTTGCCTCGCTGGATCACTTGTTACTTTAAAATGCCTTTGAAGACAGCCAAATTACAACACTATCTGTGTGCCATATATATGCTGGAGAGGACAATCAGTTATTGGTAAGTAGTGGATTTTATTTCCTTCACAAGAGAGGTGTTCAACTTCAAAGCTCAAGAGACAAATACCTTAGCAGACAATGACATGCAGGTATAGGCTTTCTCCTTTTGGAGCTTATTTTTCTGCTTCTCAGTACTTTAAAGTTCAATATATTCTTTCATTTTACACGTGATTAGTATGTAGAGGAATGACATGGACTATAGTTACATGTTTTTCTTCAGTTATTTACAGTTCACTCTGAGTATAACTGAGCCCCAGTAACTTCTACAGACAAAACACCAAACAAGAAAAAAATATACTGTCCCTATAAAAATACTAGGTTATCTGGAAATTTAGTTTACAAGTACCAGACAAAGACACTAAAAGAAGCAAGCATGTAAAGTCTTCAACTATAGATGCCAGTTCTGTTTAAAACACTTTGTTTTGCTCTGACATTTCCTGAATTCCTCTCAAGACCTCCTTAGCATGGGCACATCATCCAGACATACTCCAGTAAGGCTCTGATACTACAGCAAAAATGAAGCCATTAGTTGAGAAAGGTTTAAGCACAACACACAATAAAAATTTTGCAATTTATCAAGTAATAAATATCAACTTGATATGGCAAATGGAAGTTCCACCAGTTCATTCTGGGGTCTCCAGACACAGGTACAGAACAGACCAAACACTCTGTTGCGAAGGCAGAGAGCCCAGCCCACGGCTCACAAACACACACCTCCCTCAGACGAGTTGTCACCCATCACTCAGGGTCAGACGTGTATCCAAATAACTACCATTAGCCACAACTGCACCCAGCCTCATTTCCAAAGGCCAACACCAGTGCACTCCTGCTTTCTTCACTGCCTTATTCTATAAAGTGGGAGAAAATGCTGGGGTTTAATGTGTCCAGTTTTGTTGATCCCATTATATAAACTGAGCTTCAAAAACAGTTATTTAAAAACACACAACCCTATTTCTGGAAGAAAGATGAGATTTTGGATTAAGTCAGGCATATTTAAAACTAAAATTTAGAAGAAGATACAATTTTAGTTAATGAGAAAAGATTAAAAGAAATGCAGATGTCTTCCAGACTTAATCCTCAACACACAACTTATCAATGCCAACTAAGGGTTTTATCATCAAAAACTGATGTAACACCTTTTAAGTCCCTGTAAAGTTTGCTCAAGGGCTGAGACACTTAACTGTTCATTATCTGGATCTCCAAACAAAAGTGTATTGAAATTAAGGAATAGTTTTAACTCATGTAATTTAAAAGCTATGTATTTTGTTTAATACTCCATCTCACACACCTGCCTTACTACAGAGATTCCAGAAACCACCACAATGAAATGAAGAAAGAAGTGACGTTTTGGCTTGAACTGTCTCAGCACCTGAAACACAGGATTAACAGCTTCTAATACAAATCCTGTATTCCACACTTTTCCCCTTCTTTGAGACTTGTTGGGGATGCCAAGGAAACAGCCAAGTTCTACCACTGCTCTGCAAATTACACACCTAGTCTCAGAGCACAGAGCTTGCTTCTCAGTGGGGGTGAGATCCATCTCTAGGTTAAAAAAGGAAATTCTGGTTTGAGCAAAACATTACTTGAGAAAGAGAATGTAAAAATGCTGTGTGAAACCTCTTGTTCACACGCTTAACTGAAAAATGCCATCTTAACTTTGACTTGAACACACATAACATTTACTCTGGGTCTTATGATCTGATGACATTGGAGGCATAAGAGGAAAAAAACCACCTAATTTCAAGCCATACTCTCTTCCAGTGATTGAAAAGCTAGTATCAAATAAAGAGGCCTAGAATTTGCACTACATCACAGCTGAAGAATGTTATAAACATTTTTATTGCTTATACAATTGATGACATGGCTGCTCATGACTGTTAGTAGATGGACACAAAAAATTCCCCAGATCAGCCCAAGAAAGTCCCCAAGTTACTCTGACATTAAATCATAGCTCCTGGAGCACCACAGTCTGTGTACTGATACTCTAAAAAAACCAAAGAGCACTAGAATCTGTCAAATTGAGGTGCACATTACTGGAATTTGTCTTGACACTTGTTCAAGATATATTGCGTACAAAGAATACTTTCCCTATAAAAAACCTCTTCCTATATACTTAAGTTTCAGTAAAATTTTGGTTTGTTCATCAGATCAATCTGATTCACAAAATGTGACTTAAACACAGTGTAAGAAATTTGTCAGTGGGAGAAGATGAAAGTAGTTTAAATTATCTTTCTAATATAGGGAAAATGTAAAAAATGACAAGAAACCTACCTACAAAGGCAGTGGGAAAAGAAAGACAAAAGGAAAAGAAGCAGAGCACCGTCTACTTGCCTTGTGATTTAACTTAGGGATGTAAGAAGCTGTAACCAAATTTACCTAGACAGTGGTCAAAGCTGCTAGAATGTAATAAACATAGAAATAAACTATGGAAAAGATAATACCAACCTTTTAGATTAAGGAGGCAATTTAAAAGGATATATACGATGGTAAATCATGACAAATACCACTTGGTGACTTTTTTCCTTTTCATCTTCATACTGTTCATTTACAAGAATTAATAAAAAACATAAAGGCAAATTCTAGCCCAAGACCTCTATTATGTGGTAAACTCAAGAGCAAACATCTGCAACTTGGAAGAAAATTCATCCTAAGATGTAACTTATCTCAAACCAGCTGCTGTTTACATACCATACATTGCTATTCAGTATAAAACTAATCCGTAAGGACGTGTTATCTGCTTTAATTACAATTAGGCATTTTACTGTCCATCACTTGGAGGACTTGCCTTGTTGTACCAAAATAAGAAATTGACCAAAATTGAGATTTCCTAACCATGTAATTATCTGCTTAGCCTTTTCAAGAAGCAATTATTATTCTCTACCTAGCAGCAGCTATTTAAAGGAACCTCAAAACAGATAAATTAAGCCATGGAGCACACTGAAATCTACGTTTAGTCAGATTAGGCTAGTTACTATTTAACGGAAATGAGCAGCTTCCTGTTGTCAGGGCAAACAGCGAGCAACTTCCATGTCAAGATGCAGTGTTCTGTGCTCCTGCAAAGATCTGCACCGTGACGTCTATTTCAATAGTGTTCCACGTGAAATTTGCTTTCAGGTGAAATAAAGATACTGAATGTACTAGAACGTTTCGGTTCCAGTACTAAATGTAAATGTACTAGAACATTTTAGTTCCTTCTTCCTGCTTCTAAGCATGTTCTAAGTTCACAAAGTTTTGTCTTCCAAATACAGGTCTTGGACCTCTTTCCACCACAACACTCCTCCCCTCCAGAATTTTTTTTTTTTTTTCTCTTGGCTCCCCTGCCCACGCTCTTTCAAAGCAAAATCC
>NW_008236932.1:183432-184105 GCF_000691975.1 Corvus brachyrhynchos | reverse complement strand
AGACTGCTGGGAGAAGCTTTGACCAGGCAGTTTGTAACGTGAGTGGTTTCACTGATGAGTTACACAAACAACTTGCAAAGGAGCGTAGCTGAAACCAGACACGTGCAGACAGAGGGAAGCATCACTTGGACCGTGTTTTGCTTTATTCGTGGGAGAGTGGTCAGGTAAGACTGTGAATATGTACCTCTAGAGACACACAGACCTCGTACGTGGAAGGTCCGACCATTCAGGTTTCTAAAAAAGGAAAAGCCCACACTGAACTGTGATCTCTCTTATTTAATTAGTAGTATGTAAATAAGATACAGCTAATTCTACTGGCGGAATGTCAGGATTTTTGCTAGTAGTATTTCAAAGCCAAACTGGCACTTCTCAGAAAAGTTTGCCTTGCACCACCGTGCAGACTTCAGCTGCATCACGACGCTTGCCTCTGTCTCAAGAGCTACAGGTCAGTTGCGTACAGCCCAGTACAGTCCGCGCCTAAGCACACCCGAACGAGGGGGACGGCTCACTCCGGGTGAAAACAGAAACATTTCTGGAAAAACAGCGACAAGCTAAGCCCAGGAGGAGCGGAGGTTCGATGTCCCCGAGCAGAGCAGCCTTCACCCAAACACATCGGCGGTGAGGAAACTCTCCCCGCGTAGTTCCGGGCAGCTCCCACCTGGAGCGCGGCTCC
>NW_008236932.1:149277-183040 GCF_000691975.1 Corvus brachyrhynchos | reverse complement strand
GAGATGCGTGCTCTACTCACACCCACTGTGTGAACTCGCGTAGGGGCTGTTAGAAGTTAAGAACAGGTACCTGTCTTAAACGCTATTACGGTCAGAGAAGAGACGAATTTGTGCCAGGACGGTGCTAATTCCAGGCTTGGCAGCGGCAAGATCTGGTTAGCACAACCTGGTCAATACATCCCCGCTGGGACAGACTGTGTGAAAAGCAGCAGCTCACAGACCTATCACCGAAGAAAGAACAGACAGACTCTGCAACCACCAACAGTCTCCAAAGTACCCCCGAACAGGGCTCTGTGGATACCAGGAACCTGGACTGCATAAAGCAGTACTGTCCAATGACCTAGGGGAAGGTTAACAAAGCTTGTGAAGAAGGATGTACCACTGACAGTGGATACCAAAAGCGCAAAATGCACAGGCCACAACGACATCTGGCAGAACTCCGAAGACTAATAAATCCAATTCAGCAACTGTGCTACAATCATCTCTGACTGGATAAAAGGTAACTCCAGCACAGGGAGATTGCAACCACCTGCTCACAGCCCTCCAAGAAAACCACTGACACAAAAGAAGAGAAAGAACTGACTAATTAGCACAAGAAGCAATGGAATCATTAACCAATGGAAGACAGAGTACTAACTAGAGAACTATGCAACTTGCAGCCAGTAAGCATGAATTCCTTTGTTTGCAAAATGCATAGTGAAAACTTTCCATAGTCAGTGTCTGATCTTGTGTACCCAACACCCCTTTCTGCACAGGACTTACTACAAGAAGAATGAACCAGGTCCCCCCGCCACACCACTGAGAAGCCCAGAGTGAAAAAGGACCAAAAGGACAGCGCTGGGTCCACAGGTGGTGACGGTCTCCTGCTGATGCTCTCTTTCTCCTACACACTAAAAGCTACAAAATAAAGTCAGTATTGTTGAACTGGCATTCTGTCTCGTTTGCACCTTAATTGGGGCCTCTCTCACTAATCAGATTGTTACAGGTGCATTCATCCTTGTACCTCTACTAGATGTGGAAACATAGAGGTGGGTGAAGCTCCCCAAGACCTTCACAGGTTTTCAAGCTTAAATGAAACAGAAAAGGGGCTTCAAAGGTTAAGTTGTGGCAGACAACAGAAAGTGCCATCACTACATCAGCATTACACTGCAAAATAATTTAGTTTTATTCAGCTCTGCTACTTATGCATTGAAAAAAAGAAAAAAAAAAAAAAGAAAAAACCACACCCCAGCCCTCCCTCCCAAACACCAAAAAGCTAGAACAAGGAAAGATAAAAAAGCATGAGATGATAAGACACTAAAAAAAAAGAAACATTAAATCATGCATATTTTAGAGCTAGAAATGGGAGGAATAAGAAACACTAAGAAACTTGGTAAATCAATATCTTTATTTTATAGAAAGTTTGATCAGTGTGCTGAACCTGCCATTAGCGATGGTTTTGCTATTTTTAGTAAAAATAAACATTTGAAAGTAATTACCTTGGAAAATAATTCTCCAAGTTTATTTCCCCATAATCACTGTTGCTTTTTTCATAACTATTGCATCTAATCTAACACTGGGTGCTTTTAATAGGAAGGGGGTACCTAGCGTAGGATATCTCCATAGTTTATTTCCTGCAACTGGTTCTGAGGTTCCTAAAATGCAGTAGAACATGTACGACCTCACCCTGCACCACCACGGCACAGTACAAAATCTGCATCTATTCCACCTTTCTCCATCAACATCCTGCAATGTCAGCTGTCAGCTGAGAATTTTCTGGTGTAAAGTCACACAGTAAGCCAGTTTAAGTACCCAGATGGCCAGAGTTTTAACTTCCACAAGTTACTGAAGTAATCATAAAGAACTTGGATCATGTATCTGAGGTAATGGAATCAGTTAGCAACACAAGAATGACACACTCTGACAGCATTATGTATTGCTACACAGACAAACACAAGTCACAACTCCCAGTCTATGATACTTAAAAGGGACATCATCAACTACAAGCTAAATTATTTTGTCTGGGCAGTAAATTAGTATTGATTAAGCACTGGCAAAGGCAAATTTTATGTTCAATTTGTGCACACGGTTACTTTAAGCACGGGGACCTCTACAGGCACTAGTACCCTTAAGTTTGAGTAACTTGCATAGCAACAGGGAAAAAGCATTAGTTGCTGGAGGACAAAAGTCAGTGGAAATTAAGGGCAACAGCCAGAGAGTTCTGAGTTCAGTTTTTCTCCAATGACCAGATTAGAAGTTGAGAGTGTCCCTTTAAAAATTTCAGATACAACAAAATTTAGCTCATTTTGACTTCATCATTACAAGAAAGCTATTGATAATTTTTCTTATAATAATTAAACATCAATGAACAATATGCAAGTGAACAACTGATTTGTAAATGAAATAGCAGCAACATGGAACTCTAGAAGGTTGAGTTTCTGCAGGATTTATTGGAAAGATTATAAAGGTGTGGCAAATACATTTTGATTTTACATAATATAGTTTTGAGAATAGCTTATGGTAACTATAAATATTATTGAAAATGCCTGTTCATGGTCAGTACTTTTCTGGTATAAGCATAATTTTGCCAGGATTTTTCAAAGTGCAGCTTTACTCAGAAAAATGACAACATTGTACGTCTTGGCAAATTACATATAAAATCTGCTCATTTCACAGATGGTAAGACAGCTTTTTGTGATTGCCAGTACAATAGAATTGAGCTTGACGTATTAAAGCTAATGAGATATAAATATTTAGGGACAAAACATCAAGGACAATTATATTAATACTGCCATGATTTTTGCACATGTAACATTGTTAGTTCAGTGGATGTATAAAACTGATGCATGTATATAAGCAGCTACGAAGTCAGCTGATAGTAAAGGAGTGTGCTACTGTTTACTCCACTGTTTTCCTTCTTCCATAAGAATAAAGAATATTAGAAACTCAGCCATTGAGCAGATAACACGTACTCATTGGGCAAGTCTGTTTTGTAAGGTGGTGTCACTTTTAGTCACTTTTCTGGTCCATCACTGTACTTAAACTGTTTTGATATCAAGTTCCATTTCAATCTGTAAGTTTTAAGGAAGAGCAGTTACAACTGAATCACTGAACAGCTGTTCCAGTTTGAAATGCTGTCACATGTTTCTTCACGGCATAACATTCACATTCTTTTTATTGCACAATTTGAAAATTCAGGTTATGTGCATAAAAACCTTCATAGTGTTTGCACTGCAACTTGCGAAACATACATTTAAAATGACCTTAATACATTTTACAAAATCTTTTTAAACAACTTTATATTCTTAAGATAAAAGCATCCTGAGAATGTTACATAGTTCATTATACAAGCCCTTCATTTCTGCTATGCTTTATTTATCCCCATAGTTCCTAATTTGACAAGTTTATTTTACAGTTAATATCTTGGTGCTATATTTCACAAAATATCTTTTAGCAAAAAGTACACCATTGGCATTCAAGTAATCCAGCCTCACATATAATTTACAAATTAAACCTTTGTCAAGCTCTCAAGTAAGGAAAAGTAAACCAAAATACATACAGAAACAGTTTAGCTGACTAAAATAAAAAGTAAAGGCCTTGTGCATTAATAATTTGGTCAAACATTTAAGTTATGCAGTTTAATATTTTTGGCAAGAAAAACCCTCTACATCTATCCTTCCCAATTTGTTTTCTTTCATCTGACACCAGATGTAAACATAAACATCAAGAAAGAAAGACTGACAGTGTAGAAGTACTTTGCTGTTGAACTAATTTTTTCCTTTTTTACAGTACTTAGGAAAAACAGACAAATGTTAAGTGCTAAGAATGAACTATCTTTGGGCTAAATTAAAGTCTTACTGGAAAAAAGAAAGTAAAAATAAATTAGGTTCAGTTTTTCTTTTATTTCCTCTACAGACATCTAAATAAATAGTCTGAAGAAATTCTAGTGCCATATCCTAAAGCAGTATCTTCCTGTATCTTTTTGATCAAGTCTAAGGCTTCACACACAATCTTGACTATTTTACTAGGAAGATATCCATTCATATTTACATTTTATTCTTGTAAAGGGAGTGTTCAGGGTTAAAAATATATTTATTTTTAAAAGGTAAGCCTGCCATCCTGATGGCAGTGATTCAAGCTATAGAACAAAAGACAAGTTACAGAACATCCTTCAGTTTCTTATACTCTAGATGAGAGGAAGGAGATCAGGCAAGTTAGAGAGGTAAACAGCCTGGATTTCAGGAATGGAGAAAGAGAGTGGCTCGTTATATGAATGCCTGCATGACCAGGAGTATTCACTCCTGGAGACTTTATTTCTCTTCTGCATACAGGTATAAATTTTTGTTGTCGGCTGACTAAACAAATTCAGAGGTGAGACAGTTATGGTTGCCACAGTGAAAAACATTACCTAAGCTCTCCATCAGGACAGACATGCTTTTACAAGGTGGCCAGGTGTTGAATATAAGCAGAGGTCATGCCTAGATGGTACGCTCCAGGTGAGAGTGTAACTACCTCAAAAGAAAGAGTAAACCACTACGGCAACATCTTAATAATATTATAATGATGTAATTTGGAGTCATATTTAGCTTGTATTTTAGGCAACAATCAAAATCTGAAGGACCTTTTAATCTTTAAGGCATTAGTGCATCAGGGACTAAAAGCTCCAGGTAATTAATAAATAGGGGGTTGGTGGCAGAAGGGGAGAAAGAAAAAAAAGCCCAAAACATCTTGTGTCACAAGCTTTCATTGTGCATCTGCTTTGTTGGTTAGTTCCAGGAAAAATACTTTCAGGGATGGCAGAAGGGGAATGTTACTCACTATTCTGAAAAAAACATTAGATCATAAACTTCACATCATTTTTTAACACATCCTTTAAAGGGCTGAATCTATCAGGCAAGATTCTCATCTTTACTGTTCCATCAGCACCACAGGAGAATATGTGATTTGCTGGTCCTGTCTCAATTTGCATGACTCCTGTCCCAATGTTTCTGAAGAGAGACTGTCGAGCATGCTCATTGATGAAAGTGTGAAGAAGATTAAATGTAGACAGACTCCATACCTGAAAAAGCATCAAAACATCAACCTCTTATACAGATAATTATCATGACCTTAAAAATCATCAGCAATGAATTGTGGAGAAATTGCACTGCATTTTGCATTTATTTTTCTGACACTAACTGTAAAAGAAGAATATGTAGCAATATGTAATGACACATTTAGAGAATACTAATACTCATTTTCTGTAATAGGAACTATAGAGAGACACTAAGGTATCAATAATTAAAAGGAGGTATCAGCATTAAAAAGAGGTAAGACTGACATTTCATAATTAAATTAGTTCATGTGAAGGTCAGAGTTAAGAACAAATGCAGTACATATGACATCTGATGGTTCCACACCTGCACAAGATTCTTTCCGAATGTACACATCATCTCTGCTCCCTCCCCCTCATTAATACCTTTATGTTGCCTTCAGCAGATCCTGTGACAAAATACTCCTCTGCAGGATCAACAGCAATTGCTTTGACTGGAGAATCATGACTCTGGAGTAACTGTTGCTGCTGCTTTTGGCGAAGATCAATTATACAGGTAAAACCTTTTCTGCCTCCAGATATTAACAGCTGGTGTTTTGGAGCATATGCTAGCACAGTTGCTCCACTATCATGACAGATAAAAGCTGAAAGCCAAAGCAAAGTAATTTAAATAAAACACAGTACTAACTTCAATTTTCAATCAACCTCTAATAGTTCAAGACAGTAGCAACAGTGACTTTGATGATGTAATCCAGCTGCCCACACCCAGTCCACTTATTGCAGTACCAATACATATGTAAACCCAGGTTCCCATCAGACATTCTGAACTGCAGTATTCTCAAATTAAGAAATTAAAATATGCATTAACAAAATATTATATCCTTTTTTCTAAGCCTATGTAATCACAATCTATCAATCCAGAAATAGATTATTTTAATAATCCGCTATTAAAGTAACAGGTTTATTTGTTATATTAAGTAATATAATTTGTTTGTTATTTTAAGTCATATAACACCCACCAGAAATTCCTCCTAAATGACCTGCCCAAATCTCTTGCAAGTTTCCACCAGTCATTTTAGTGTTAATTTGTTTCTATTCACATTTATTTGGCTATGTCTACTCCCCTAAATGCGTGGAAAAAGTGAATGAAAATTACAATTACCAGAACACAGCTTGGTACATTGTACTTGTAGTTCAAAGGGCCTATGAATTTACATTTAGAAATTCCATCTGTCTCTCAAATACACTTAGGCATTCACCATACTTTAAGTACAAGGAGTTCACAACTCTGTGATCTTAATTCTGTATTTCTGATACTGAAAGGCATTTGTTGTATTACATGCAACAAAATATTAGTAATAAAACTAATGAAACCCAGCTAAATATTTATTGCATCTCCAAAATCCTACTTAGAGGAATAACTGTTCTAAAGCAGGAGCTGCCCAGAACCTTTTAAAAAAGAACAGAAATGTCTGGCTTGCACTTGTGCTGCAGGGACAGAAAGTATGCGAAGGAAGGTGCTCATGTCCATGAAACCAATCATGTACACAGAACACCAAGTAATTTCTCAAGAATCTGGTTTTATATTCCAACTGGTGCACTCACACAGAACGGTGAAAGACATTTTACCACCAATGTTAAAATTACTTCCCACAATAACTCTTCCATAAAGAGAGACACATAAAGAGAGACACAAATACACCTTTTTGTAACATGGTCAAACATTTTGGTTGTTGCATTTTACTTACCATGCACCAAGCTATTTGTAGGAGAAACCAGAGTATCCCAAAGACAAATATTTCTGTAGAAAAAAAATATGGCTTAATTCAGCAACAAATGTTCTAAGGTATTTTGAACACTTGAAAAGTCATCTGCACCTTAAAAAGGTTGTTTCAGGCATAAAAGCACTGTAAACAGACTTTCAATGATTACTTTTGAGCAGACCCCAAATTACGTCTATAGTTTAACATACACTGCAAGAACATGCTTCTACACAAATGATTCTATGACTGGCTATTTCCATAAAGGATTTATGTTAATAATATTTTGTAGCTGAGTTCACTGGAATGTTAGCAGGTTTTGATATTTTTTTATCACTAGTTACTTATGAAAACAAATGAGAAATGGACAGCTATGCAAATCCCCCACAGCTATAAAAATAATTTAAGACAGGTTCATGTGTGCAGAACAGAACAGAATAGTTCAGCTGGAAGGGGCCTAGAAGGATCATGTAATCCACCTAGTGGACAGCTTCAGGGCTGACCAGGAGTTAAAGCATGTCATTAAGGGCATTGAACAAATGCCTCAGACTCTGACGGGCTTTGGGGATTTACCTCAAGGAAGCCTGTTCCAGTGTCTGAACCTCTTGGTAACAAAATGTTTCTCAATGTCCAGTCTCACCCCCCCCCCCCCCCCCCCCAGCACAGCTTTAAGCCACTGCCACATATCCCTCACTGGATTCTGACAGAAGCACTCAGGACCTCCCTTTCTACTTCCCTTCCTCATATGGAACATGAACAGAATATCTGTGCTTCCCTATAAAACCTCCTTTAATAGGCACATGAATTCAGCTGCAAACATTGCTTCTCTCCCCCTCCTGCTAAGAAATAAAGCAGAAGTACTCTTAAACTGCTCAAGAAGAATCATAGGAAAAACAGAGTGGGGGAGAGAAAATATGGCACCACTTCACTTTTATGCATTATCACAACAGATATTACCTGTTGTCAGAAGAAAATCCTGCTGTAGCTATCAAAGATGATGAACTGACGAAAACAAAGTCATTGGCTGTTTTGTTATGACACTGCCATGTCTGAAAAATTGCAGTTAGAAATTATTAATTAAAAAGGAATCTATTTTGTGCAAGCAGGCAATATTAAACTTCCTTGAGAAGGAAAGGTGTTTTCAAAGAAATTTAAAGAACATGGGATATAAAGGTATTGGTACGCCCTGTAAGACTCTTCGTTTTTCATGGAAATACACTCTGCAGTCCTGCGTAACTGTCAATTAACTGACAAGTGACAACTATTGACAAGTCTCAACGAACATTAAAGCTATTTCAGATCTCATGTTACATTTTCCAGTCTCCACTTAGTCAGTATGATTAGAATGTAAGAACCTGTCATACAGATCACAGGATGGCAGCAACATATAACTTAATCTTGATTAATACTGGTTATCAGCACAATCCTTGCCCTCTCCAAGCTATTCTGAAGGGAACAGAAGTAAGGAACACAACATAAGTTTATGGAAACTAATTTAGTTTTCATCTTACCAAATATGGCTTAGGTGAAGTTCCAGTAAGTGGACAACATTTCCAATTTGTCTGATATAAACTTATATATCCATCAGCATCAACAATTCCAAACTGAAAGAAAATATATAGTAATAGTAAATACATATGTATGTCTTGCAGAGAAAAATAGCCACAATTTTGAGAAAATACTTTCTATTTGAAGCATGTGATGTTTCTGCTAATTTACGGGGAGGGGAGGGGAGGAGAGGGGAGGGGAGGGGAGAGGACGCGTACAGGAGCGTTTTGTCAGTTACCTTATTTCCTTGGTAATTGAATCTCATTCGAGTTACCCTTGAGTTGCCACCAGATCGAAAACATGTGATTTGTTGTGCATGACCCCATTCAAACATTCTTACACTACCATCTTGAGCACCTGTCAGGTCTGCAACAGAAAATACTGACATGACTTTTCACAAGAGTTGTAGCTTCTATAATTTCAAGAAAACACACACCATCTCAAAATAACTTGTGCCACAATTATGCCATAGTATCTGGCTTAGTGTAGGAGCAGGACATACCACTGCAACTTAAAGTCATGTTATTCATTATTTGATTAAGAATTGTATTTAGATGCTCATGAAATATGAAGCTATTTACTTGGAGGTAATAACACACCTTTTTCCTACTATCTTTCATTCTAGTCATAAATAAGAGAGAAATGCAGTACTTTTTGCTGTTTCTAAAGGCTATTCTACATCCCCCCCATGTTTTTTAAAATGAAAAGTAGCTTCAGTACGTATGGCTTATAAACACCTTTCGAAACATATACTAACTGCTGTGCTAGTACAAAATAGCACACTAAGAAACAGGTGAGTGAAAAATATATAGTCTTTAGATAACTTTCCTCTTTTTAAAAAAACCTGAACTTACAATATGGCAGTGTTGGATGAGAAGCCATTCTTCTGACATTATTAATAGCTTTCTTGAGCATCTGTTAAATATATAAAAAAATAGAAAAAAATTAAACAGTTTTACTGAACAGAAGTTATCAAACTAGAGAATAATTAGTGACTGCACAGAGTTGTTTCCAATCAAAAGTTCTACTGAAAACAAGTACTGGGTTTAGAGATTCAGATAGAAGTCAGTGTCTTCCAAGATAATGTAGATGTTAACACTTTTGCAGCTTTATATATCTAGATAAATATTAAACTTTTGCTTCAGAAATGTATGGATCCAAATATAAACACTCCTTAGACTGCAGTCTTACCTCTTTTCTTGCCAATTCCTTTCTGATTCCATTAAATTTATTGGAATATTCCTGAATATTGTAAGATAAGTAAGAGAGAGGCAGAAGCATGTAAAGAAAGAGGTAAACAAACTTTAACAGAAGTAAAATCTAGGAAGGAATATATCTATTTTCAAGTCTAGTTAACTTATTGCCATTGATTGAAAAGTGGTTATTTGTGACCATCCAGAATAAGCAATATACCGTGTAACTGGTATAAAAAATAAAAAAATTAAAAATTCTTCAAAAGTGTTTATAATTTCACAAATACAGATCCAATGAATTTTCAGTAGCATATTTTTTCCTAAATTCCAAAATTTGCCTTGTGCAAAGTGCATTACCAAGACTTTTGTTTTTCTTATTTTATTAGATATATTATATATACTGGGAAGAACTGAATGTGTGAAGAGGACTGGAGACATTAGACAATTATATTTAAACCCCATCTATTTAAATTACATGTTCAACACACAAAAGGAAAAAACCAGTAGGGATTTTCTTATCAAGGAAATACACCTGTGCCTGTGATGTCTCCTCCCTTCTTTTCTTTCTATTAATGTATGTTAAAGTTAAGTTTTCATTCCTTTATGGCCTGACAGCTCTCAAAAGTATCTGACTACTTTGAGGACTGTCTTTCATCAGAGAATTGTTGGATTTGGTTTGCTCATGCATGTATTATTTACCTCAACATTAGAGAAGGACAAAATATATATTTGTGCAGGTGTTAACTTCAAACGAGAAAACGTAACGAAATTTTGTTGCCAGGACACAGCAGCTTATCACTTACCACACACCAACAGCAAGCTGGCTCTGAACTGCTTTCAGAGAAACATTTAGGTTGGAAAAGACCTTTAAGATCATTGAATCCAACTGTGACTTTCAACTGCTATAATTTTGTACAGTCTTATAACACTGCTTTGTCATGGAGCAGTAGATAGTGATGAGGTATTTCAAGTATGCTATTCTGCCCTGGCCCCCAATTATATCAGGGTGTCTACTGGATGGAGGCAGGAATTACAAACTTTCACGAGCTTCATATTCCTAAATATGATCAATAGAGTTTAAAAGAAATAGCCTCTAAATTATCAGTTTGTGAACAAAAATGAGAAAAAGTACTTGGAAGGGAAATAATCAACTTTCTTGTAAAAATTTCCCTGGGTTTGGATTAGTGGAATAACTGCAATTCTCTTAATTACATTTTGGAAGCAGATTTAGGTCTTTCAATTCTCAAAGCTTTATCATTGTTGAAGAGAAAGCCACGTGCCCCTCAGTTATTCATGTCCATTTCACAACACTTTCTGAAGATAAAAAATATGATATTGAAATATGTATTTCCCTTTCTTTTTTCTGAGTACTTTAAATGTCAAGGAAAAAACTCAAATGGTTTGGTAAAACTATATATACATTTTAAAATTTAGGACAAGACAACAGAAAATGATATTCCTCAAACATTTACGGATTGGCATGTGCACTTATAATTGCAATACTTTGCTCTCTAAACTCACAACTTATCTGCTATATGTAAATGGCAGAACAGTAATTCATGTTCACTCTATTTCTTCCCTAAAATAAAGGGCTGTGTGGAGTTTTACAGCTATTAACTTTTATCCAGAAGTCAATGGAAGTCATCTTCCTCCATTCAACAGATAAGCACACATCATGATCTCCTAACCCTTGCTGGATTACACTTCAGAAAAATGCAGATTTACGGAAATGTGCCTTTGAAAGGCTACACTAACATAACTCTGTGGTGCAGTATCTCCAATTTAGAAGACAAGTACAATTATCAAATGCAAATACTTCTATTAATAATGTAACTGACATTTGACACTGCTAGCCCTCAAGTTTCCCCTTAGAACAGCTGATGGCTAGAACAGTGCTTTGCTGAAGAGCTGGGTGCTTTGGGCCTAATATACATTAAGACAGAAAAATAAAAATGCATGTAGAATCCACCCCACCACTAAACTGGTAAATATTGGTGTCAGTCACACTGACTTGTACAACAAGCTGTTGGTAACACTGCCTGAGTTTCAAAGCTGTAGGTACACACTATTTCCTTCAGTACTCTCTTACAAACACCTCCTGTAAGAACTGTGTAAACAAACTGGGCTGAAGTCTCTGGTGGTGACCCTCCTTACTTACCTTGTATGAACTGTGTGACAGGAAACAGTGAAGAGTGACAGAAAAACCTTACAGCTAATAAAATGTTAACTGCCTGAGTGTCCCTTGTTGATGAAAGTGAAGCAAAGATGAGACTGAAAAGCCAGTAATGGTACAGAACAGCTAAATGGTCTGCACAATATGGAAAAGCAAAGGTGACACCAAGGATCTGAAGGAACAAAATAGCAAATAATAGCAAAACAAAGGTCTTAGTGAAGCTGCCTTTTTTCCAGCTTTGAGTTTTTCTACAGCAACACTATTTCCTCCCAAGAGTCCCTATCTCTTCCTTCATTGACTTCGTCCTTCATTAGGTACCTCTGTCTTTCCTCCCTAGTGGGCAGGTGCCGTTCTGTGCTGTGGTTGGTCCTCTGCCACAGTCAAACAGTATGCCAGACAAAATTTAGGTCCAAAGCTTAATAGCAAATGCATTCCACACAAGCATAGCCAAATATATTTAGGAAGAAAGTTTTACTGCATGCAAAATAGAAGGTCATGTAAGTACCATTTGCATTAATTATATGCAATTATATGCAATAATTTGCAATTATTTAATGTTGAGAAATACACAAACACAAAAATTCTTTATGTACATATATATATATTTAAAAAATGGAAGTGAGAGGAGAAAGTGGCAAAGGCATTCAAAGAATACTTGTAGAAGTGACCTGATTGTGATAGCAGAGCTGTAACACTGGCACCTAGGATCACTGGTTCCCAAAGTGAAGGCAGAGGCGTAGGTACTGGCACAATACCCACTTCCATAAGTGGAAAACCTTACCATTCTTATACTGCTTATTCCTTATTTATTCCACCTATTCATCAGCTACTTTCAAAAGCCAACTACAATATTAATTAACATACGGTTATTTCATTCTGCCACCAGTTATGGACTTGCTTTGAACTGTTAAATGACAGCAAGTGCAGCCAAGTCACAAGACTTAATGCATTTGGTTACAGGAACACTCCTCTTTCTGCACTACATGTGCAGAAAGACTGAGAGATGCTGGTGTCTTGTATGACCATTGCAGCTCACTTAAGTGTCTCCAAATAAGCATCTCCCAGCCAGCTAATCAACAGATCTGCATCTGTGCTCCACAGGAACTAAGATAAGAATGTCAATGGCCAGACTACAATTATAATTAGATCTGAATTAAATCTAACCTAATAGCTTTCTGCTCAGGGCCAAGCTTCATTCCAGACACAAGATCTCTTTCTAAAACTCAGAATGAAGCTGAAGATTATGCTTAAAATAAAAGCTACCACAACATCTCATATAGATATTTCTACCCTATCCTTAAGAATTTATATTCTGAAACCTACTGAATATATGCTTTTTAGATAAACCATTTGGCTTCGAGTCATTAAAGAAGAAATTATAGGGCAACTTCTTACCCAAATGCTGATTCTTTGCTTTTAAATGATGCATTAAGTAAGGAAAAGCATATATGGTTTGATTGAAAGTTTTTCTTGTTTAGTTGGTGTGCCTTAAATTCTGCACAGCATTTTAACCTATTAAGTGAATTGTTATAAAAAAATCCAGCTTGCCTTGATTACACAGAAATGCTATATTTAGTTGTATGTTAATTGTAAAATATAACAAGCAAGACTGAACAGACAAAAGGAGAGAAGTAGACAGAATACATAAAGCTAACCTTTGACAAGTGACTTACCACAGATGCACCCCTGCCAGTTTGTGTACTACCAAGCCAAGGCATATTGATAGGTGTGCCAGGATTACTATGAGTATAAGGAGTGGTTCCCTGAACATTTACCAGATCATCACGAGCATGTATAACTAGGAAATCATCAGCCCTATAAATGAAAGAAACATTTTGAATTAAGATTCCGAACAGCAACACTAAATACCATGTTTGGTACTCTGATTTATGCACAGTCAAGTGTGATACTGCAAACAAAGAATATATACCCTTTATTTTCTATTTCTGTATCATCATCAACCCAGGTATAGATCTGCGTAGCTAAAATTGCAGAAACATCCAATTCTTGAATATCATGACTTGATGCTATTGCAATGCAGTTCCGATTTGCCTGAAAAAAATAACATGCAGAAAGACAGATGCAAAAGGAAACCTCAAAAATTCATTTATTTTATTTTTTTTCTGGTTACGGCACTGTTGCTCATAAAAACACACACTTAATTTACAAACCCCAAACATCTACATCTACAAATCTATGTAACTTTATACTTGACATCTTCCTTTTAAAACTTATTTGCATCTGGGATAGTATCACACACTATTTGCATCTTATACCTCTCAAGCAGCTCAAGTATCTCCTCGCTTTTCTCAGAGGATAAGCAACAGGTAACTATACTACATGGCTTGCAATCAGGCTCCCCTCCTCCAGCTCTGAAGGCTGAACAGAACATGGCTGAACAGAGAAGGAAAGATTATTTCCTCTTTGATAAAAAAGGACAAATACTCCTACACACAAGCCTAAAGAAAAAGTAGAAGCCACCCTCCCTTCCATCAATCCATTACACAATAGCAAAAAGATGACAATTTGTAGTAGAAGTTTCTGAAAAGGTAATTTTGAAGTGCTTTAGAGATGGGACCACTAAAAGTTGTAGCTGCTAAAAACAGCAGGATGGCTGGCAAAGCCTATCTCACCCAGTCACAACGGGACTGTGTATCAGGTGGAAGTACACGACAATTAGATTATTCTACCTCCTTTATACTCTCACCTTATTGACTGCAAAAGCAGTGATGATATCAGACTCTTTATGGATTATTCTTGCCTTGCCACCTGGGTATCCCAAATCTGTTTCTATCTGTATTTAAGAAGCAAAGCACAGTTAAATGCAAACTTCCGTGTAACACCACTTTTTACTGGAAGTACAGAGACCAAACAGTGTTCTGTGTGAAATTTTTCTTTTTCCTTAATTTTAATTCTAAGAAAACTCAGCAAACATAGCCTGTAACAATTACAATAAACCTGTTTTGTGTAACAATACAGCTTCCCATTGCCATGTTAAGATTACCACAGCAAGAGAAAAAGTGTAATTTGTCACAGAAGACACAGTACTGTGTTCATTCTCAGGTTTTTCAGGGATGCTGAAAACCAGCAAGGCTACACGCAACACACTGTTGATTGAAATTTTGAATCTTGATGTTTTGCTCTCAAGAAAGTTTGCTAAGACTTTGATTGCTCTTAGCAAACACCTTTTCCCACTGAGATAGTCTAAAAGAATGTGCAGGCAAGCTCCTGAACAGGAAAATGTAACAGGAGAATTTGAACTTTGTCAGTGCATCTATTCACAATTATTACAATTAAATAAATCTGGAATCCTGTACATTCCAGAACCATAAACCTTTTGCTAACACATATTCTTTTTTTTTTTTTTTTCTCAATGTGGTATACTGTTGGATTTGAATGTTGCCTCCCATTTTGTATTTTAGAAATGCATCCAGGTACATGCCAGCACACAACAAAACTCTACGCTTTACCAGCACTGTAGCAGTCTTTTTCAAAATTAAAGAGATCAGCACTGCAAGTACTAAATTGATTAGTTACAGACCCAGACTGTTGCAGTTCCAAAATTATTTTACAGTAAAAACAGTAACACTGCCAAACTAATGGTGACCTGTGAATTCAAACCTGAATCACAAATGTAGTATTTAAATTTTTTTTTTTAAAAAACCCAAATAATTATTTCAGAACTATTTCCAGCCTCACATCCTCAAATTCTTAATTTTCTGTGCTTTAAAAGAAAACAGTAAGATTCTTCTGTCAGAGAACTGCAAATGATCTTTTTCAAAATCTGAAAAAAATAGCTGTTACAGACGAAGAAGTAGAATATCTTTTTTAATGTCAAGACAAAATTGTTGCTTCACTGATTTTATGTATATAACACTGCATAAAACTGCAGTGGCAAACAGATAGAAAACCATGATTTACGTGTGGTGATGAACAAACCCGCAGGAAATTAATTTTTTTTTTTCCCCAGTTAGTTCCAATGACCTACTTGCTAATATTGCTTTATCACATAATTAATATTAACAAAGTAGCCCAAGGACACCATAGGGTTCACATTTCTGTCTTCACACAAGTTTTGTAAAAGAAAGCTTAAAGAATATGGTATTCATTTGAATTTCTAGGCATAGTACTCTATTTTTTTAGTATGTCATACCAATCCTTCAAGACAGTTGCTAAAATACTGTTACATGGGTTGATGTGTCACCATCTTTAAAGTAAGGCTCAGTCAGTGAAAGTTTTCAGTAGCAAACTCTATCATGCTAACTAACTGCTCTAAGTGCAGTTAGCCACCCTCATTTATAAGCAACTATGGTAGACATCTCATACTGATCAAAGGCTCTGTATGTACTGAATACCATACTACTGCCAAATTTTTGTCACTTGGGCAAATCTCAACTTCAGCTCTTCACTTGGCCAAGCTAAAGAATTTGGTAATACATATTGTTTGTACCTGGTTGCTTAATCCACCTAAGGTAATTAAGTTTCAGATAATCTATAACAAGACCAGTTTAACTCAATCCCTTGCATTTTTTGAATTTTTAAGTTTGTTTGCTACATGAGCAAAGACTTTTTAAGTGAGATCAGCACCATTTAGAAAAAAAAATTCATAACGATGTACAGTCTAATAAATTTGAGGATTACTACTGTGTACCTTACTGATGACGGGCTCCTCCACTGCAGAATTTTTCATGGTTTCATTGTGCTCCTCTAATGGCTTCACCAAGGAAAGAACAACCACAGAACAAAGCATAAAGATAAGACATAACACGTGCAGTATCAAGGAAATCCTTAATTTGTTGTTGTTTACCCCAACACAGGACAACTGAAACACAACAGCATGTTTGCACACACATGCACATATTTTACAAAGTAAGAATAATTAACAACTTCCAAACTCTGTTTTCAGTACAGAATACACCGATTTACCTATTCTGTACTGTTACACCAGCTTGTCCATTGCAAAAGTCAAATTTCTTGAAAAGTAAGCAATCTACACTGACATTTTACCAGCAACAAGATAGAAAATAAAGCCAACACACCTATGCTGTGTAAGGCTGTAAATGAGCCTACCTTGAAACATATAAGGAACATCTAAGATTTTCCAAAATACCTGTTCATACAGCATAGCAGCGTGTTAATGTTAAGATATGATCAAAAATGGTGCACTTTTAAAGGCAAAAAGGAACAATTTTCCTTTTAACTGCACTCCGTAGTGAACACAATTAGCCAGCATTACTCAAACAAGCTAATATTCTAGTTGTGACAGGACAAAACTAGGTCATGCACAACTGTCTGCTGCCATGGCTTTACTAGTCATGAATATTCTTTCTCCTGCACGTTTAATTTGTTCACATCTGCTTCTTTCTCCTCCATTTCTGCTACTCCACAGTTTTTCTGTAATACCAGCAATTCTTTCAAAATTAGGAGTAGGGGTAAGTAAAAAAAAAAAAACAAAAAAAACAAAAAAAGAAACACCAAAAAAAACCCAACTAAAAAAGCAGAAAAAAATCCAAAAGCTCTTACAGAACCTAAAAACATTTAACTGCATTTGGAACTGGAATCCAGCTAGACACTGGGACAAATAATCAGGGACAGAAATAGTAACTGCTGTATGAGCATTTTTCTTATTAAAATTGAATCATAACGTGATTGTTATGGAAGCAGTGGATAAAAGCCAGGATGACTATGGTAGGGACAAACTAAAACTTTCACAACTTTGGCAGCTCCTTAGGTTATTGGTTTTAATCTTTGAAATGTTCCATTTTGTCATTCTTCTGAGGCAGCTTTTATACTGATCTTAAAGGAGAGACTGACTGTAGCAACATTGTTGTCATTTTACAGTCAAAGTCTGATTATTTTTGTATTCTATGAAACAATGGACAAGTATTTTTTGTATGAAATACTGCAGATTTGGAGTCATAGACAAGTACATTAACCACTCAAGCACCAGAAGTAAACAAGCCAGCCAAATAACCAAAGTAAAGTTGACAGATTGACCTGCAATATTTTCTGCATTTTATATACCATACCAACCTCATTTAGGCATCGCTTCTTTGTGAAAATATTTCTGATGAAAGTTTCCTGGACTTCTTCCTGTTTGACCAAGTACTGCCAGAGCCTCTTCACAGACAGTGCCACATGACTGCTAGATCTACAGAACAAAGTTGAATAAACATTTACATCACGCTCATATGTATTACAAGAGTGCAGTATTTTATATTCTAATCAAACTATAGTCAGAAGAAATGCTGAAGCAAAACTACAGAGCTAGAGACAGTATACAAGGCCTATCTGAAAGCAGTTTAATACCCTCTTCCTGAAAAACCTACACGTGAGAGGAGGTGCAAACGGAAGAAGAAAAAGAGTATGTAGCATCTTCTTGTTCTATCCTGGGACAACTGAGAAAAATCTCTTCAAGAGATTACACAATGGTAAGAGCAACACACAGATTATTTATTAGTCCAGCTCATTCTTTACAAAATGAATCATTTCTGTTTAGTCCTCACAAGTCATCCTTTCACATGGCCTATGAATGACTAACACTTCCTGCTAGGAACACATCATCAGCTGTGTAACCTCTCTGAAACATCCATGATTTTTCGGGAACAAAATTGAAAGGATTGTAGAATAAGACCAGAATTCAAATGCTTATGCTTATCCCTAGAAATGGCACACTCAAGCAAAAATTATAAATATAGCTGCTTATGACAAGCCAAAATCCATCAAACTCTGAATTGCTTTAAATCATAATTTAAAAATAACACCAGACAGCAGATATGTGTTAAGATGGTCCCTTTTAATCAACTCAAGTTACTGAAAGTGTGACCATGATGAAACATTTTACAGTAAAAAACTAGACTGTCTCTACTCTGAAAGCCACAAGTAACAGTAAGATTAAAAAGGCAGAAATCTATTTTTAAAATGACACTTTAAGAGACTGAGCACACTCTTCTGGCTGAACATGCAATTATGGTAAGTCACAACTATACAAATATAAATAATAAGTACTTCTCTGATTTTAGGTAACAATACTGATAAGAATGTGAAGTAATTTTATTACCTCTAAAGGTGGGGCAGTTATTTAATTCACTGTGACTTAACCATAATTATCTCTCAAGGCAAATTTTTTATTCTTTATTTTGTTGTCAAGCATACTTTTTCCAGAGACACTCAAAATCTCTATGTTAAGCTTAAGTAAAAGAATTTTAAAAAATTAGAAACTGTGGTATGTTTTTTCTGCTCTTGCTTTTGACCAGAGATGCATGAAATATGACATGTACTCTCCATATTTCACATAGTTATTGAAGTTGCAATCTATCATGTGCACTAACAACCTAATGCTTGATTTATATCAAAGATATTACAGTCAGTGTTTAGAGGAATTAGACTCACCTGAAAGGAGTGTTCGTAGGCTCGAGTAAAGTTTTGTGGCGAAGCAATGCAGGACCAGCAGCGAGAGCATCTTCAGAAGCATGAACTGAAATATAATGTTGAGGTGGACCCCCATACAGCTCAAGACGTCGGAGAAGAACTTGTTCCCAGCGCTGTAAAGTTTTCAAAACTGCATGGCATATCGGGGAGCTAACTGGAAGCTCTAGAAAGACAAGTAAACAACAGTAAAACCCTTCCCCCTTCCATTATAACCTTGATGAAGATAATTCCAGCAGGTGAAGGCTGAAGTTTATTTTTAATATCTCCACAAGTTAAGCTTTATTCAAACCTTAAGTTGCTATTTGCAAGTATAAAAGGATGAACTGCTTTGTGCTTTCATTGCTAAAAAAACAAATAGATTTCTCCAATGCTGACATTGGAGAAATTATATCATGGAACAGATCATCATGAAACAGATCCTCCTGGAAGCTGTCAAGGCATATGGATGACAGGCAGGTGATAAGAGAAAGCTGGCACAGCTTCATAAAGGGCAAATTGTGCGCAAGTCATCTACTCATGGCATTCTGTTGTAAACTGACTGCACTGGAGGGCAAGGGAAAAGCAAATGATGTCCTCCACTTTTAACTTCTGTAAGGCCTCTGACTATGTCTCACACATATTTACTTCTCAACTGGAGGAAAAAGGTGGACTGTTTGACAGCTAAGGAACTGGTTGAATGACCTCACCCAAAGAGCTACATTCAGTGGTTCAATGTCCAAATGGAAATCAGTAAAAAGTGGCATCCTTCAGCGATGCATGTTGGGATTGGTACTGTTCCATCTCTGTGATAATGACACAGGCAGTGGTAGTGAGGGCACCCACAGGTAGCTGGCAGAGAGCACCAAGGTGAGAGGTGCAGTTGGTTTGGTGGAGGGAAGGGATGCCACCCACAGGGACCTTGGCAGGCCTGAGGAGTGGGCCCATGTGACCCTCACAAGCTGCAACAAGGACAAGTACACCTGTGTCAGGGCAATCACCAGTACAAAAACTGAGTGGTGAATACACTGAGAGCAGCCCTGTGGAAAAGGACTTAGGGATACCAGTGGATGAAAAACTGGGCATGACCAATTTTGCATACTGGGCTGCATTAAAAGAAGGGTGGCCAGTAGGGCAAAGGAGGGAATTTGGCCCCTCTAATCTGTTCTTGTGACACTCTACCTGCGGCACCACATCCAGGTATGGGGCCCCCACTATAGGAATGACAGGGACGTGTGGAGGGGATCCAAAGAAGGGCCACAAAAATAGGTCAGAGGACTGAAACACCTCTCCTATGGAGACAGGCTAAGAGTGTTGGGGTTGCTCATCCTGGACTGGAGAAAGATCCAGGGACATAATATAGCAGCCTTTCAATATTTAAAGTAGACTTACAGGAAAGACACAAAGAGACTTTTTACCAAGGCCTGTAGTGATAGGGCAAGGAGTAATGGCTTCACACCAAGTGAGCAGATTTAGATCAGACAAAAGAAAGACATTTTTTTTGATGAGGGCAGTGAGACACTAGAACCAGTTGCCAGAGAAGTTGTGGATGCTTCAGACGTGGGAGGTCATGTCAGATGAGACTTTGAGCAACACCATCTAGTGAAAGATGTCCCTCCCTACAATGTGGTGGGCAGGGTTAAACCTAGATGATCTTTAAAGGTCTCTTCCAAAACCAAACCATTCTATGATTCTATGAAACAAGGAATAAGAATGATGTTATTTCAATTACAAAAAAATAATAGTGTTTCCATGAGGAAATAAATATTGCAAACATTCCTACATGACTAACAAGCAAAGAAAACATAAGTATGCAGAGACCTCTGCTAACTACTGAGCATTCTCTTTCACCCATTCATCTTATCCACCCACCATGTCATCTCATAAATATACCTGTATGATGAACAGTATCAGAACATTTATTCCCGTATCACTGAAAAACTAAGACCTTTTGGACTAAAAGCTACAACATACATATATTATTCAACACATCACTGATTTTAAAAGTGCTAATTAGGTATGAAGAGACAACTCTGCTGCTTATTACCTGAAAGATCATGTCCAGCCAAAGGGTAGAAAATCTTCAAATTGTGAAGTACCAGCTGAACCATTGCCAATCTCATCAGTGACCAACTAACAAGAAAGCACTAGTAAGTCATCTACTAATAGGAAAATAATTTTCTCACTTATTCAATATTAGGTTTTAAATTTAGAGCTTCAAATCCTCATTATAAACTACTGAAAACTACAAACCATATTTTAGAATATTTTAAGTACTATTATATGAATTCAAGTCACTATAACACATACTAATAAAATGAATAAAATGATTACTGTGAAACATTACCTACTATGTCTAGATAACACACTGAAATATCCAGTAACTGGTATATTATCTCAAAAATAAAAAACCAGAAATGCAAGTCTAGACGTGGCAGAATATCTTGCATTCTAAAGAGTCATTTACCTGTAAGAATTTGAATTAGAATGCTCTTGATTATGTGAATTTGATCCAAACATATCTCCATCAATGTCTTCATCATCTTCATCACTTTCCTGACTCTCTTCTGAATCATATTCCACTCTACTTTGTGATGAAAGAAAGGGCTAAAAATTTAAACAATATTCCGTAAGTGTCTTCTAGTCAACATCTCATTCTAAATTACCTTCTAAAAATTGAATCATTATAATGCTTAATGCTTTGTATAAAAAGCAGACATATCATCTGACTCAGTTTAGAAACATTTGGAGCTTGTACCTCATGAAAAGGGTAATTATCCATAAACAATACATACTTTAACAGCTTAACTATTTTTTACATTACTGAAAATTCTAATGCTGAAAATTAAAATGCTAATGTTTTCCAATTCTTATTATATTTTCATGCCAGATATATCAAACCAGCCCGGGGACACACAGGCTTGTCAGACACAAGCCAAAACCATCAGGGTGTGCTCTCTTCAGTTCTTCCAAGTGCTCAGAGAAATCCTATCCTCTCCCAACGGTGCTCAATATTTACAATCAGCCCATTATCAGTGCTTCAATGTGCTATTCAGTATTTTCAATTTCTTTTTTGTCCTTGTTCCTAAAATATGCTTACCTAATTTATTTTGCTTATGTAGGTAACATTTGATATAGAAATGTGCAGACAATTCAACAGAAGTATGTAACTTTCTACAAAGAAAGATCTGACACAACGGACTTAACAAGGCAACATAATTTGATTTCCAGTAGGTATGCAACATGTGTTTCATCCAGTTGAAATAGCTGATAAAATGCTTCTCACATTTCCTTGTTCCCCTAAATAGCTGACCCATATTTATCTACACATTTGTACTCTGCATTTATAAAAACCAATACAATTCGTTCATACAATTATCTGAAAACAAATTAATTGAATAACAACAGTTTTCAAGGAAGCTGCTTCAAAAATATGAGCAGGCAGCATTTTAGAAAAAGCTAAACTTGAGCAATAAAAATATGCAGATCCTATCAATACTTAGAATAATGACTAAGAAGAGAAAAACTATCAATCCAAAAGTGACAGAAAACACCTAATTGTTCAAACAGCAAAAAATTACCTTTGCAATGAAATAATCCCAGATGCTAAGTTCAGGAGGGATAAATCTTTCTTTGTAAGATGATGACTGTTGGTCTACCAATGGCAATGCAGGCAACTGAGAACTCTCTTTTGGAGAGGTTTTTGATGAAAGCCTGTAAGGTTTTTGCTGTTTCTCTCCATCATCTATGGGAGAAGAAAATACAGTATGTTGCTTTAAACCATCTGCTTTACCTCCTGATTGCTCTTAATAAAGTGATTAATAATAAAAAGCAAAAATTTTCATCATTACATTCATTATTACATTTCAGAATTTTATCTTAGCATTCCTGTAACAATTAAACATAGAGAATGTTAATCCTCAAATGCATAAAACTAATGTGCAACTAGAACTCCAGAATGTAAAAACTCCCTGCACAAATAATACATCCATAACGGCATTAGAAGCTCTCTTCTTACAAAGGTGAATATTATTACACAAAAAATAATCTTGCAAAACTTAATTAATAAGAATTACTGAATATTGATTATAATTGCTTTTAAGACAAGCCTGGAGTCTTGTTTTTCAGAGTATTGCAAATATGTAAGCTTGCCATTCCTACTCCAACTTTTAACTCCATGTCTCCCTCTAGTGGAGATCTGTACTTTTTCTAAAGGGTACAGTTCTGCTAAATCACTATGCCCTGACAATACATTTCTCCAGCAAATATAAAAGATCACATTTTAACTAACACAATCTAATATACACCTTATTAAACAGGAACAGACTAACTATTTGCAGTAACACCCTAAATCCTAGGAATAGAGAGGTCCCCTCACTTGCCCCAACATTGACTTTCTTCCAACTAAGTGTCAATGGAAGATTTTATTTACAGTCTTGATTACTACAGTACTCAAGGAAATAGTTTATCCAACCTTTCACGAATACCTTAACACAGTTGTATCACCTGATATCCTGAAGTAATTTTGGATCTTGTTAGGATCATATTCCAATACAGCCTTCCTATTAGCAGAGGAAGAATGATACCAATTGTCACTGTCCCTAAGCTTAAGTAAGCTAGTGTTCTGACTCTCCAAACACATCAGAAGTGAAAGTGACAAGGGAGAAAAGACACTGTATTTGGAGATTTGTTGGCCATCTTTCATAACAGACAAAATGGACTTGAATCAATTTCCTACTTGATTGTAAAAGGTGGGGGCTGTGTTTGGGTTTTTTTGTTCTTATTCAGTTGGGGGTTGTTTTTAGGTTTTTTTATTCAGTTTTCAAATAGATACATGTAATGTCCAGAGATCAGTTTCTACAGTGAAGGAGTGGGTTCAAGACTTAGGTAAAACAAAGAAAGATAAAATATGAAGATAAAAAGGAAGTTGATTTTTTGAACTTTGTTTTGGAGTCCACAGAACTTCAAAAACCTATTTAACTGAGTCAGTTTTCTTAAGCAGAGGGGAGTATGGGTTGCCTTATGATCGAACAGCAGTAATAGGTAGGAGCCAAAAAAGCAATTCTGTAGGCTTAAAGAGCTCACCTGATGAACAGATATCCCTGCCACTGAGTTCAACCACCAACATGTTGGGCCAGACCGGTTGCAAGGATGAACTAATATTAACATCACAAATGCAATGTGTTGTTTTTTATTATTGTTTTAACTTTCCTATTCCCTTCTGCTACCAAGGGCCAACAAAACTACCAACCAGTGCAGCTTCCAAAATTACCTTCTGTAAATAATGCTGGGGATGGCAAAAGAAGAGTCAGCACACCTATGTAATCCTGGAGTACACTACCCCAAAGAAGTATTTCCTATACCCTTATTCTTTTAATGTTTTATCCACAGGAAACTTTCTGAGTCTTGGTAGGTGCCTGATAGGACTGTCCTTCAAAACTGTTACAGGTATTCCAATCACTTGAAAACAGAAGGTCTAACACTCTGAACGAGAGAAAAAGTGGTAATTTACAAACAGGTATTTCCATATATAAGACTTATTTGCTCACAACACATACTGAGCTAACTGTAAGATTTTTAACTCTGAGCCATGTAAGATTTAAATACATAGCATTAAAAAAAATTTCCAGGTTTTTTATACCTCATCATGTTTTGTTTTCTTCAAATGGACAAATTATCTGTACTCACACTAGTTGATGGAATTTATCCATTATTTCTGATCATTTCTGAACCAGGAATAAACATGTTATTCCAAGATTCAGAAAGATTTTTGACCCCATATGAAGACGAACATTATCATCACAAGCAGCTGAACTACTGTGCTGGTTGTGGCTGGGGTAGAGTTAACTTTCTTCACAGTGGCTAATACAGGGGCTGTGTTTTGGATTTGTGCTGAACACAGGGCTGATAACACAGAGATGTTTTTGTTTTGCTGAGCAGGGCTTACATGGAGCCAAGGCCTTTTCTGCTGTTTGTATTCCACACTGGTGAGGGAGTCAGGGGTGCATGGGAGGCTGGGAGGAGACAGAGCTGGGACAGGTGACCCCAACTGACCAAAGGGACATTACAGACCATGTGACATCATGGTCAGTACATAAAGTGGGGGGAAGTAGGATGAGGGTGGAGGACATTTGGAGAGATTGTGTCTGTCTTCCCAAGTCACCACTGCACATGATGGGGCCCTGCTCTCCTGGAGATGGCTGAACACCTCCCTGCCACTGGCAAGCAGTCAATTAATTCCTTGTTTTGCTTTATTTGCATGCACAACTTTTGTTTTGCTATTAAACTGTCTTGATCTCAACACATGAATTTTCTCTTTTACCCTTCCCATTTTCTACATGGTTCCGCCAGTGGGGGAATGAGTGAGCAGCTGCCTGGGGCTTCGCTGACGGCTGGAGCTAAACCACAATAGCTACAAAATAATTTATATATGGAATCTAATAAAAGATGAAGATATCTTTCATCTTGAAACAGGAATATCATAACACTATGTGTTGGGATAGTATTTGAAATCCACTTACCTCTTCTAAAAGTCAAAACCACAATAACTGCAGTACAAAACATTTTCATTTCATTATTTAAAGCTTATCAGTTAAGAAAGAGCATGCACATGCATCACTATGAATTTTTAGCTAATTTTTAGCAACTGCTTAAAAAAAAAGAAATTCACTAGGCATGAAATAAGGAACAAGTGTTGCATGATACAGAAATGAGCAAGGATATGCCTGCAGGTTGTTTTTCTAAGCAGAATTCAAAAAAAGTGTTTCACTTTTAAAAACTACCTTATTCCTTTCTGTTGGATCACTCTTTGTATTTTTAAGAATACTGCAGGCTAGCCATTGTAAAAAAATTCAGTATTTAAGGCAAATGAAAGTAAAACCACCTAAGTGGTTTGAAAAACACACTACTAATATAAGTATCTTTCTATACATTGTAAAAGAAATGAAATACATTAAAAAATTAATTAAAATTCTGACTGTCATTTGGGATTGGGATTTCAAATTACCAACTACATGGCCTTTCAGATTTCTCATATATTTCTAGTTAAAACTCTTTTAGTTTTTTGGTTTGGTTTTTTTTTTTTTGGGTTTTTTTTTTTTTTTTTAAAGCATTTATCTTTTCTTCCATTTTACTTAAAAGACAAATAAAAAATTTATGTTATTTCCCAAGAATATTGGGCTGTTTCAGACAAGGAAAATCCTTTAATTTCTGCCAGGTTCTAAGACATGCAGTGATAATCAAAAGATCGGTTACCCCCCTTCTACCCTCCCAGGAAGAGCTGAAATGCGTATTTCTTTCAACTTCCCTTTATTTGCTCTTGCAGCATGGAATAACTGAATATATGAAATGAATCTATGGATTTCTAACTGTTAAAGGTCAAATTCTTCCTTAAGAATCTTCTGGATGATAGAGAACTTACCATCTCTATATAGACTTAAATTACAAAACAGTTTTCTAAGGTCGTTTTCAAGAGAAATATGGTAAATATTATTCTGAAAAAATCTACTGTAATCAAAAACAAGGTTCTTTTTCAGATGATAATTGCCTCTTGGAAAAAAAACCATCACATGCTAGTTCTGTTTGCCAAAATCATTTGCTGCAACTGCAAAAACAAGTAACATGACTGAAAAGTATAGTGCTCTGAAAAGCATTCAAACTGCTATGTTTTGTCTGATCTTTATGTGACAGAGGCAATAAAACCGATTTCTCATAAAAAACTTAATTCCTAATAGAGGTTAGGAATTTATAAGACTACCAGGTACTGGTTTTTGGTTCCTGTTTTCACAGTTTGAGTCTAAGAGAAAGACCATATTTATTTAAGTGAAATTTTATACTCAAAGCTACTATGTGCTCAAGTCAACTAAAGCAAAGAGCAGAAAGGGAAATAACATAACTTTATTGACCAATGCTGTACATAGTGTTATGATCTCTTAAAATAAGTTTCAAATTTGGAGATCAACATCCACATTCAGGTATGTACTAAAAGATTGGAAGGGAGGCAAGAAAGAGAAGACATGTATAGCCTTACTGCATTAGAAATATTAGTGTTCAGAACTTTTAGCTTTTGATCTCCGTTTGAGAGTGCAAACATTTCACAAAGATATAAAAGTACATATAAGGGAAAAGAGTCTAGTTAAGCATAACAAAATGGTAAGCTATAGAAAAGATCTAAATAATATTATGGAAGAATATGGCATAGTTGACTTGAACAAGCATTTCAGTCACTTCTCAGTATTTGTTTCTGGTGTCAGAAACAGTAAAGGCACAAAAAATACAGCTGATTCTAATCCTAATCCCTCTGCTTCTTTGGAAGTCTGGGGGTTTTCTCTCTTCACCCACCATTTTTTTTCAGTGTGACAGAGAAAAGATGTTGGAGAAATACCTTTCCCCCAAATTTGCTTTGCATAAACACACATTAAAACAAATAATAACCCACTGAATCCTAGAATTACATAGGTTGAAAGACACCTGGTCCAACCCCTTGCTCAGAACAGGGCTGACTTAATTGATGGCCTAGTGTGTTCAAGTTCTTGAGTAACTGCAAAGATAGAGACTCCACCACCCCTCTAGGCCCCTTTCTAGTGATTAGCCCTACAAACCAGTATTTAAAGATGTCCCTTCTGTCCTTAAATTTTTAGTTTGAGCTTCTGGATTCTTCCAGCAACAGTTTTATTAAACCTGTGATCAGAATGCCAGCACTCCTTCTTAAGAAAAACATGCAACAGACAGGCTATATTTAGCATACATTTCAGAATACACTTCTTTGTAAAAATACTTATAATTTTAAATCAGTGGTAAACCATTAACACAGCTTAGTACACAGTTACCAACACCTAGTTAGCAGAATTGCCAACAAAAGCCAGTTATGGCTTCTGACAATTCTGTAACAGCAAACATATTTACCTTACCAGAGTCATAAAGAGAAATCTTTATTCAATACCACAGAAAAAGCTAATCAGATCTAGCATAAGAGCTCACTCTTGGTTAAAGATCTCTACTCCGAAAACACTTTCCTAAAAGTTTGACGAAGATACTTAAACAAGCCGCATTTACAGTTTTCCTTGAATGCAAGGTAAGACATTTTGATATGCAACATATATCTAATATAAATAATAAAATTTTTTTTAAATATATAAAGTTACATTTTATCTCTCTACATATATATTCAGATGTGATTTAGAAATTCATCACAGTTTAAGTAAATTTATCTTTACAAAATCTTCCTTTAAAAAACTTGGTTAATGGTAGCATTTTTGCTCTTGGTTTTATAGAAGTCCAACTAAATTAAAAAGCATGTAACTGTACCAAAATAAAACCATTACAGGAATTCATTCTGGACCTGAGGAAAATTTATCATTACCTGAATTTGAAACTTGAAGGTTGTTTGCTTTTCTAAAGGGTTCTTAGAATATCAAATTTGAATATCAACAAGACACCTTTCGATTGTAATGTCTGGAATGAACACTTAGAAATCCACATGCATAATAATGCTTATATTCAAAAAGCAAAACAAGCAGCTCTCCAAAGATATGAAACACTTCTGATCTTTTCAAACCATGGTTAAAGTAATTATATATTTAATATTGATTTCAAATGAAGAGCTGTAAGAATATGACAGCACTAGCAATTTTCTTTTTTAAAAGTGCCCAATTCATGTGCTTCTTTAATTACAAAATTTTACTTTAAATTTTGATGTCATGGCTTGCAAACAGAAGTTTTTCTGTCTTTCTGCATATGCAAAAAAAAACCACACATAGCAAACTGCATGTAGAGGCCTAGTACTAAATCTAGGATCTTGCCTGAAGGTTTGGTAGGACTATGAGTACTGAAGGAGGTAAGGGATTTGGAAAACCCCACGCATTCCATGGAGAACACTACTACCTGATGTGGGCTAGGCATTGGGAAGTGCCTACCTGTCAAAGAGAGAAAACATACTGTATTCATAAAATGGGAATATATTCCAGTTATGAGAGAACTGGAAAGCTTTAAAATAAACGTAAAAAACTAGGCTGTAATAGTATTGGAAACTCTCTAAGATCAACTTAATTCCCTCATATTAGAGCAGCTGTGCTACTTGGAAACCTTATTTCAGTAGCATTCACTTCCGCTTCACTATTCTCTTCTACACAGTATCTACATCAATAATTTAAGATCCTTGTTTTTCTATGCCAATCCAAAACCATACCAAATTCTTATTGAACACAAACTACTTAAAGTAAAAAAGCTTTCAGCAGTCACATAATTTTCTTAAAAAACCCAGAAGACAAATATACATAAAACAAGAGAACTGACCAGTTTTTGTCTTTAATTGCTGTTGTCCTTTGCTGGGTGTATGAGCTCCTCCTCCAAAGATAGCAGACCACATTTTGTTGTTAAGTGGATGAGCCATAATTCTATACAGCTTGTTGCTAGAATGTGTTGCGAGGCCATGGATGAACAGACTGAGATAGACTGCAGTCAGAATTTCACAAAGTAGAACTGTGAGACCTGGCTGGGCTTCCTCACCAGCAGAATTCAAGAGACGTATTAGAGCTGTCATTCCTATATATATAAAACAAACATATTCTTTAAGAAAGCACATATGTGTGTGTAAACATACTCCAAATTATCATGGGTATTTTGTCTGGCAATCTCTGTTACTTAGTAGTTTCTAGTGTAGAAAAATTCTAAGTTCTAGACATGGAAATCTAAGTTGAAAACTCCAGGAGAAGGAGGCGTGCTCTTTATTTTTAACAATTTATTCATTTTTTAGCTTCACATTTTGGACTAATGGTTAAAGAAATGTATAACAATTATTCTATTATTATAACTACATTATAATCCCATAAATTGAAATTCTATCTTCCCACTTTACAGTAGTAAAACCAACCAAAAGCCATGAGCATCAACTTGGGCTACATTGTCTGGCAAGTGTTCTTTCACCCAAGTACTAAACATCGTGTAGTGTTTTTATGCTCCCACAAAATGGTGTGGTTTCAGATGTGGCTTCAACTGTGACACTTTGTGCACACAAGTGAAAGTGCAAATAGCGGTGGCCAAAGAATTCTGCTTTTTGTCATGCTCTCCAATTTGCACATACAGCATGTGAATCCATTAAAAAATAGAAAAATCAGTTCAAGGTCATGTTACTCATAAGAACAACTGCTAACAATTCCTTGACCCATTAATCAGAAATTTAACTCTGTGATTAATTAAATAAAAATAAAACAGATGACAATCTGGTTTCTCTCTAAAACCTCTAGATTCAGTGACAATGTTTGGCAGAAAAGAAAAAATGGCATAGTATCAAACACAAAGACTGGTTGTGGCTCTCCAAGAAGATTTTTAAAGGTAAATTTTCTGATTTAAAGAACAAATCTCATAATAAGTAAGCATATTTCTTGGCTACGCTTACATTGAAGTTAGTGCTGTAAAATGAAGCTCATACCTAGATATATCACATTGATAACACTCCCTCTAATGTAGCCCCCTAGTGTAGTTTCACCAGCATAGATTTTCAGCACACTTTAATATTACCTGAAATCCGACATGAATTTTAGAGCTACAAAAAAACATGACTTATTATTAATGTCTTATTTTTAATAGTTTCAAGTTAGTTCAAAAGTTGTCTGAAAGGTAAAATAATTCTTAGTTGAAGTACAAACTAAGATAGCCTTCCCAGTCCTTCTTAGGAGTAAGGACGTACTATACTGGTGCTCCAGGAGGATCAAGTAGAGCACAGGACATGACTTTATCCTACTTCCTGTTTAGTTGCTCCCTACTAGATCCAGCAGTAACAGTTTTTGGCTAAAGAAAGCAATATAAACAAACTTGACTTAGTGAATAATCAGAAGCACTAACTTAAGAGGATCTGAAAAAAACCCCCCAACATTTTAATCAAAGAACTCAATTTTACCACACAGCTATTGCAAATACTACTAGAAAGTTCAGAGCACACCCACATGCTCGTACAGATAACTCAGTTTTCTTTAAGAGGAAAGAAACAAATCAAGTCCAGATACCTGGCCACTGAGCAGGTGATGTGTTGGGAGTCACTGTTTCTTCTAAGCTTGTTGTTCTTAAAGAATGATGCTGAGTTAACAGGACTGTCTGATACACGGTCCCAGTGAACTGATTTGCGTGAAATGAGCTGTGAAACAGAAAAGCAGGAAATCATTTTTATTTTAAAAAGTTATGGTTACAACTATTCAAGTGATAGCACTTTCTACAGGTAGGCAAGTGTCAATACTGCCTTCTGGTGCCCTACCTATTATCACAACTACAATGAGACAGCTGTCTAAAAATCACTTTGCATAGACTTTACCTGTAGCTGTGGCCATCACAGAGACATTGGTAGATGCAAGCAGAGAGCGATGCTGCTAAGGTATGCATGACATATATCTGTAAGACAAAGTTTTACAGAACATATTACACCCAAAGTAACCTGTGGTTAGTATCACAGCCTTTCACTCTGCATAGGGATTTGTAACAAGCACTGGACATGGAAGGTATAAGTACTTCTCTTACAAAGCCACTTTTCTCTTCAGAATTTATATCAGACAAATCAGTTCACTTTGCAATTAAAAGGATGGGGGAAAACTCACCCTACAAACACAATCACAGATCAGCTCTATCTGAGGTGTTTTCAGCTAATGAACAGCAACATATTAAGCCTGTATAAAACAGTCCTAAGAATTACACCCTAAGACAGTGGCAGTTTGCTGGCTCAGAATACAAAGACTTAATTTCAGAATGAGAACTATAATGCAGCTTACTTTTTGACCAATTCTTGTGCAGCTCTTGGACACACACTCAATTTACTCAGTATCACACTGATCACTACTTTTAACACAGCGATACTTTTCTCCTAAGGTATCCCAAAACACACTTAGGTAAAAGCTAGAGAATCTGTTGATCATAAAGGTTCCATTAAAACAAAAACAGTTTATTATATTTATTTTTTGCTACCTCTAAAACAAAGCTAACTAGGAACTAAGCCATCTTTTAGTGTTCTCCAGAAATCCTTAGTAAAAGCAGACATGATTTGGGACCTAACAAATACAAAACTTTAGGAAAGACTAAGTTTTATTTCCAGTCAAAGGTTAAATACAGGAGAAATCTTACAGAAATTATTTTTAAAAACTACTATTTCACAAAAAAGTCTGGGTTTACTGAACTTTGCTGACAACCAGTTTTTATACCTCAACATTTAATTTTACTTAGGTCTAAGAATGAAATGCAGAATTTGCCATTAACATAAGTAATGATCATATTGTCATAAAGACAGATATGATGCTGATGATGTAGTATAACATGTTTTCCACAATAATGTCCTCTTGGACAAATATCCATTTCTGAGAGAGGCCAATCTACAACAGCTTGTTGAACCAGATGCTCAACACCTCAACAATGAGTAATGATCAGTGGACAGCTCAAGACAAGTACTACAGAAAATGTTTATCGTTCATGGTTTTATTATTTGTCACAGACAGGCACAGCACAAAGTTTTCATGCTGTCAGAAAAAAATTTGTGACTTCAGCAAACCAGATAATAACAACAACAAAACAACTGTAAAAAAATACATACCTTGCTGTTCTGAGTATCTGGATGAGGTGGCGAATCAAGGTTTATTATAGCATGTAATATATCATGAGTTAAATTGCCAAGATGTAGCAATGGATTAGCCACCACTGTTTTGGCACTAGCTGTGCAAGCAAATAGGAGAGGTATGGAGCTTTGCTCTGGTGGAGGGCTGGAAGGTATCTGTACTGACTGCTCCTAAAAACAAGCAAGAAACACACAGAGAAAGCAACAGTATATATTCTTTAAGGGAACATAAGAATTATTGAAAGAGGGAAAAGTATTCTAAAAATCAACAACAAAAATAAACAATCTACAAAAAACATAACCTGTTAAAAACAGATGTAGATTTATTACTAAACAGGTGTTTGCTATAGCAGGAAAACTTAAAAAATATTACAAAACACTGCAAATGAATCTACAAACCTGAAGCAGAGAAAACACAACCTAAGCTCCCCCACATACCTGCTGAGATTCCTGCAACAGCAGAATTAATTCCATTCTGACAGATGCCAAGCCTCCACCATGTGAGCCATGAAGTATACAGTAACTAAGGAACATTCTTAGGAGTGACTGGTATTTCAAAAGCCATTGACGTCTTTTCTGAAAGTCTTCTTTCTGTAGCATAGTTTTTTGTTGGTCAGCAAAGTCTTCAGTGTTTTCATGTAATGTAGCTTCTTCTGGCATCCCTCGAATTCCTGGCTGTATCTCTTCTTCTTCAACACCATAATCACAGGTCTTCTGAAGAGCTACCACTTCTCTCTCAAGCCACTGGTAAAGCTGATACCGCAACTTTCCACCATCTACTTCATAGCCAGTGGACAGTGTACGAAGCTCCACAGTAAGGATTTTGAGGCATGCTCTAAACTTCAGCTGTGCTGAAAGGATATCTTCTGATGGACTTAGAATATCTTTGTAATCAACTACACTAAAAGATTCTGTGTAGCTAGAACTTGTCTCATGTAGTTTTTCAGTTTTCTTCAGAGGTTTTAGCTCTTTCATTACCAAGGAAGAATCTTCACTCTCATCATTTTCATCACTGTCTGACTGTAGTTGAAATTGTTCATCTTGGAATAGAGCACTTGGCTGGCTCCAATCAAAGGAAAGAGT
>NW_008236932.1:136434-149176 GCF_000691975.1 Corvus brachyrhynchos | reverse complement strand
GGCTGTGACCAATCAATACTGGAAGCTTGATCTTTTGTTTCAAACTCTTTAAATGGAGAGTATGGTGAGAAATCTTTACCAGTATCCATTAAACTAGGGGATTTACTGAATGACTTTGACCTCTTGACAACTTTGGGCATCTTTGATAACACTTCTAAGGCTAACATAGGACAACCAGATTTTAGATGAGCATATGCAGTGGTGAAAAACAGCCGTCTTTCACCTAGGTTGATTTTGTCAGCTAATCCATTTTCTACTGTTAGGCAAATGTGTGTGGAAGATGTATCAGAAGAGCCAAAATGACGTCTCAGCAAGAGAGGATGTGTTCTTAAGTAGTTATAGAAGTTAAACACTGCAGGGTTGCAACTTGATGAGCCATCTCCATCTGAAAAGATATGGCAGCGTAAGGAAAATCTACCACTCCACATGAAATAACCGATTTGCAAAGTCCTAAGTTCATCAGAAGGCTTTTAGGTCTTAATATCAATTCTATTGTCTACTTCATACATCCATTCTACTGTTTACTTCACTGTACCCTTCTTTGCACCTTTATCATTTGAATATTTCAGTGGGGAGGACATTGCCAAACCTACTAAAAAGAAGCAGGGTGGGGCAGCAGGCAAGACTTTTTAAATTAAAACAGCTGCTATTTCTTTTCCTTGTAGTCAGCCCGGTTTTACTGCAGCCAAACAAGACTACTTTTCGGTTCATTTTAGATTTCTGAAGTCTCCATCATCCATCTCTGAATGACAAAAAGGTGTTATATCTTACAAATTTTTTACTTAAAGTCCATTTTAGAAAGTTTAGATTGGTATATTTTTTTTGTCTACATCTTTAAAGAAATGCAACTTACAATAGAACTAGAAAAACCATAACATTTATACATAATGGTGGCAGTATTACATACAAATAAATGAATTACACAACAGTGCAACACCTAGTCATTTTATTTTCATGTCCACAAGAAGAAAAACCCTGAAGAGAGAGAAGCATCAGCACAGGATGATTCACACAGCTTTCAAAGGGTTCAGGATAGCAGAAATAAACCCCTACTCTCTCCTCTGTCAGGAGTTGTGGCACAACTGATGACAGTTAACAGAGAGAGGTACATCAAAAAGCACCTTCTAGGTAAGAAAATAAAGCAAGACACCACAAACAAGACAATGAACTGACCACAGAAGAATTACACAGAATCACAGAATAACTTTAAAATTATTTTACACAGAAAGATGGGACCAAGATAGAAACAACCAAACATTATATTCCTCATTTGCTCAAAATCATCCTGCGGCACGTAACTTCTAGTGAAATCAGTTTCACAAATTAGTTACCCAGTGTTAAGTATTTGAGCCTTCATTTATTCCCTTCCAATTTCTCTCAGCAGCCAGGACTGAAAACAGCTAACCACCAAGAACTTGAAGCATTTAACTTCAGTGAAAACACTACCTTCAGGAAACAATACAACTGATTCTTAGAAGGCCTACAAAGCCAGCAAATGAACATAGAAATTAACTGCTCTAGAAGACTCACATGCTGTCAGGATGCACATAGGCCTCCTTGTTCCATAAGGAGCTTCAAAATCTTTCTGTTGGGAGTTTATTATTGTAGTCAACTGTTTTTACCAAGGATTAAAAGCTACAAAACACCATGTCTTTCAGACTCTCCTATGTAACTGGACAATCAGAATTTTGTTTTAGGCTGTGATGAAGTAAAATTAATTAAGAAGTTACTTTGTCTCTTTAAATCGCTTCTGGAAAAACAGCTGCATTACTACAGGGTCATTCCATTATCCTGATATTCACATGCTTAGAGGACAAAGTATGTATTCATTGGATACAGGATAATAACAATACAGTCACTATATTTGCGATTAAAGTCCACATGCATTGCTGCAGCAAGCTAATTACTAACAATGGTGAGGAACTGTGTGGTTTTGTTCAGATGACACTTTAAGAAATGGTGGCTGAAATGAACATGTAGTTAAAACCAACTGAACAGGCCAAATACTTGTATTCTTACCTCCTTCATCTTCAACAGAATGTTTAATTAAAGTGTCAAGAGCCTTGCTATAATCTTCCAAAATCCAGTATGCCATACTTCGCAGAAAGGGGTCACAGTGTATGTTTCCTGAGCTCTCTTTTCCAGTAGACACACTTCCCAGAACTCTCTTCTGCAGTACAGATTTGTAAGTACTAGACACTTCAAACTCCGATTCATAAAGTCTTGATATTACAAGAGCCAACTGAATGTCATGCAGTTTTTCAAGGCAGACCTAATTGAGAGTAAGTATATTTAAACGACCAGACTTTGTAATTTCTCCTCAGTTTAAAATTATTACAGGACAGGAAGTGAAATAAATCTGCTCAGATTAAAGTAAGTTGGACTATCAACTCCATAAAAAGTGAGCAAGAAGTATACAGAACAGATGTAGCTAACTATTACATGCAAGAGCTGATTCGCATTTCTTCAGTTTAGATATGGCATGACAACAGATCTTTGAAATTGACTGGCTTCAATAGATCACTGTCAATGTGCACATGCCACCTCTTACCTCTTGATTCTGGTTGTTTTAGTTACAAAGCTTTACAGAACAAATCCTTCATTATCAAAGAGATTAATTTCCTCACAATATTGCAATTCAAACAGACTGAGGACATAATTTTTGTTTGGTTTGGTTTTTGTAAAGGGATTGTAGGAGCTAATCCACATCACTGCCAAAACACCATGTCTGGAACTTCCTAATAAGAAACTATGTTGTCTTCATATAGGACTGGGTAGACAATCTGAAAGGAAACTAATGGTAGGTAGGCCCCTTAGTATTAGAGCAGAGAAATTACCCCCACGTCACTTTTCAGTGTCACTAATATGACAGCTAAAAGGATTCAGAATGTAAAGATGAAGGTTTTGTATTTTTCATTGATTTCAGGTGGGAAAGAAGAGCACGGATTGAAAGCATAAGAAGCTTCAGGGGTCATACTAATGCAAAATGCAAACCACATTCAGTCTATCTGTATATTTGGGACAATGTAACAGTCTTAAACATAAAAAATTTTATTACCTCCACTGCATCTTTTAAGTGTCCTGCCAACAAGAAAAATGCTGCAGAATGTTCAAAACGCTGTTTGCCGAGCAAAGAAAAAGCATTTTTTAATGCTGCTTTACGCCATCTGTCCTCAGTGAAGTTGTTTCCAAAAAACTGTGTCATTTTAGTATCTTTTTGGGACCTGCATATCAAACATAATTGATAAAAACATTTTACATTTTCTTAGATGCACAATGGTTCTTCATTTCCTCAGATGTCAGTATAATTTTACACAGATCTCACATTAGGAAATGCAGAGTCTCTCACCACACTGGGAGTTAAGAAGGCTACATATTTAAAAATAGCAGAAACTGTAGTAAATACAAAACCTAATGGTATTTTCAATAACCCAATACAAGTACAGAAAACCTCACTTTTCTTAAGGTTAGCTCTTAAGTGACAATGCAAATTAGTTTTCAAAAGGTTTGCAACACTGAATGCTGTATTATGAAACATCAGTTAGAAAGACGTAATTCAGTCCCCTGAACTTAAGGTAAAATTTTTAACAGCAAACACTCATGCAAAAGATAGGCATGGCATTTCACACACTACACTGCTATTTCTCAAAAGTAAATCAGAATTAAGCGCTAATTAAAATTACAGGACATTTGAGACTAAAACTTTAAGCATCTACCTTCAGAAACAGCAATTAAATTCCTTCAGTAAATATAAGATCAGAAACTACTCATTCAATGTAACGACTGGTTTAGAAATCACACCCCAGCTTTCAATGGTAATATTTGTGCTTCCTTTGGATTACCACCACATTCAACTTTTTTCCCCAAAATTATACTAGACTGTGAAATTCCATGTAAGAGCTTGAATACCTGTATAATCCCCAGATAACAGCCTTCTTCTTCATCGCAAGGTAAAAAATGGCCGCGTCAAGCGGATCGTTGTTTCGCTGGAAAGCTGCTTTAGCCACCTGTGAAGACAGGTCAAAAGCAAAAAAAACCAACCACAATTTAAATTAATCTTAAATGGGATTCTTGTTGCTTCTGGCATGCCATACCCCATAATGCTCTGATGTTCTCTTTTATACAGGATCCCTCCTCTCATTATGAGTCTGATGTAAGAACAACAGCCCCTTTGATATCACTTAGCTCATGCTCTTCAAGTTCCAGAAGTTTTTTTGCAGATCAAAAGGAAATCCCTATATCCAAAATCAGTTTCTAAAACCATAACAAAATTAATTTACTAATTTCTCTGGTAACCAAAGGACAGATGGAGTCTTGAAAACCAGGATGGGACCAGTCACAACAGGAAAAAAGGTTTATAGGTTACTTTTGGAGGTTGGAAAGGAAACAGGGTAAGTGGGAGCAAGACTAGTTCAAGACCCATGTAAGGTAACCTTAAACTCAGGCCCAGAATATCTGGAATTTTTTTAATGCAAGGCAGTTAAGTTTCATAAAGTGATGATTAATTACTGAAGATTTCAAAGTAAAAGTAGAGACATGCATTTTACCACTTCATGCTTTGTAGTCAAAGTATCTTGCGCATGTCATTTTTTAGCTCAACATACTTGGCTTTTCCAAGAGCTTAAAACAAGTGATAATGAGGTTAGGCTTACTGCCACATTTGTGATGATTAAAATATTTAATATAAGAAACCCAACAAAATTCTCGAACAAACAAAAGACCCCACCAAGCCAAAACAAAACAGTAGAAAGTTTGTTTATCATGGAAAACAATCAATTTGCAAGACAGATGTACATATAATACCTAAATTGTTACCACTTCTGATAGGTTTCTAAAGAGAACCTTTTCCCACAACTTGTTTCTCAATTTTGCCATAAAAAAAACCTGTATGCTCCATCTGTATCTTGAGCATCCACAATAAGCATGGCACAATATTACCTTTAAAATGGAGTATCTAAGAGCAAAAAATGTACTCCACACTGGAATTTGAAATCTAAAGTACTAAGAAAAATTTAGTTAAATACAGAAGTTCATATTGATACAAAAAAACACATACAAAAGAATACAGCACAAAACTTCAGGAAAACATTCAGAAAAACTTCATTATCTAAAAACTTAAAACTACATAAACAGAAAGTAAACACTGGAGAACAGCTGTTTGGAAAGATTTTGGTAAGTTGGTTTTTTTTTTAAGAATGCTATGATTACCTTTTCTATGCATTTCCGCAGGCTGTGGATGTTTCGAACCCACCATCCTACACCCATAGCTCTGAGCTCTGACCATGCTGGATCTCCCTTCTGCACTGCAGGGAGCATACTCAGGAGTTCTTCTTCCGCTACTGAATGAAACGCCCAGGCAAAGTGACTGGTAGATAAGCCTACATAATAAACATTTAGGAAAAAATAAAACCAAAAAACAAAACAACAGAAAATTCAGGAGACATTCATTAATAAAATAATCCAGAATCTGAAAACAAGGGAATGGGAAAGGGAAAAGGGAAGAAGGTCAAACTGAATTTTTAAGTGCATTGCTGATGAGGCAACAGAAATTTAAGAGTATTTCTTAGGACTCCGTATCAAATATTACAGAAAAATCATACAGCTGGAAACAACTTTTCATCTGCAAACTCCTTAGGTAAGTTTGCAAAGAGCAGAGCTTCTCTACGAAGTTCAAATATATGGATAGTAAGTGGCACTAAGATTAGCCATGATAAAAAGTGCAGTGTATTGGTTAAATTTTTCAGGCTTTTGAAAGGTAGGTTCACTATTTTGACTTGGATTAGAAAATGCACAGGCTTGAGATAATCAGAGCAGAAAACACATTTGAGGATAAAGATACAAAAGAAAACTTGAAGTAAAAAAATCTCATGAGGAAGACAGCAATTACTAAGCAGCAACATAGCTGGCTATGGACAATTGCAACTCCAGCGAGGGCCAGACGCTTCTTTAGAAAGGCACCTCCGTGTGTGCCCCGGAGGCACTTCTCACTCTGACTAGTTTCTGAGCTCACCAGAAGCAGAAGTATTGCAACTAAAACTACTCCATCAGAAAGCTAACTCTGCAATGCTCTGCTGTGGCTGTCCTGGCAAATTCCAACCTCTGATTCAGCTGAAGGGTGACAAGCCATGCGATTGAAAATGCCATCAACTGTCATGATTGCTAAAGGAGTAATCACAGCCAGTCCTTTAGATCTGATTATGACTAATCAAATCCATCTCATTCTGTCATCTGCAATATCAGGATAGAACTAGTTAAATTATAAAAAAACTTGCAACCCTATATGAAATAGTTGATTGTATAATTACAGTAAGCATATAGAAATATTTAATATCTGAGTAGTAATTTTTTTTTTCCAACTATGTACCAAACCCCTACATATGTACTGTTTTCTACTATATTATTCCTGCAGAAGGTTACTGGAACAACATGGTACTAGAAAGCCATTTACTCTTGGGAAACGGAAACACTCCCCTGCCAACTAAAAACTTGTTAAAAAAAAAAAATCACTTCAGTTCCAAGACCTTTACCAAAACCAAAATATTTTCTGCTCTAGCATTCATTCATATTGGACAATATTTTCCTGAAAAACCCCAACCAATTAAATCACTGATTCTGCAGACAAACATCAACAGCACACCAGTCATATGTACAGCTACATCACTAAAACTCAACTCATCTAAGAAAACACATCAGTTACCTTGGTGAAGCAGCTGAGCTCGATGCACAGGAGGAAGCGCTGTTGTCAGAAATGTGTGAAGCCGAACAGCCAATAAAAATTTTAAACCACACTCATCAAGAGTTTCTCCACCTGGAAATAAGTATTTTTACACACACTTTACAGAAATAACTCAAAGTATTGTGTATCTTAACAGAAGAAATATAATTTTGTGACTGCTAACGCTTTAAATTTGTACGTATGATTGCTTAATCTATAATTCTTCCCTTCAAGAAAAGACAAAGAAGAAAATTTCAAATATAAAGCCTTTTGAAGTTATTTGTTCTGTTTAATGCAAGAAACAAGTTTTGGTTTAAAAGAAGTAAACCAAATTATGTCTCAATTTCTCTACAGTGTACAACAAATATTTGTCATTAAGAAAGCTGTCTCTTCGAAAGTGAATTAAAAATAATTATAGTATGTGGACTGATGGACTCACAGTGGCATTACCAGATAGCAAAAGAAAATCTGCTTTTTATCAAAGCATTAGGCCTTGAAAGTCTAGTTAAATAGTAAATACTGTGATGGCACAGTTATACTATGAAATGAAGGTGCATCGTTGCTTTTTAAGCCACAAAAATATTCCAAAATAGGAAGAAATCCCAGGAAAGATTGTGACGCACAGTAGCACGTTTAACTTGGAAGAGAAAACTTACCCTGACTTCTGTCTCTGCTTTCTCCAATGTCAGTACTGGTAGTAGCAATTGTATCTGCCAAGGCCATCAAAGACATTTGCTCCATCCTAGTCAGACCTGGCAAGCTTGAATGAAGCAAGTGACCAGAAAGAACTTGAGCGTGTTCTGGTCCAAAGTAAGTTGGGCTGTACTGAGAAAGATCGATGACTTTTGGTTTTGAACTGTCTTCATCTGCCTCAAACATGACGAGGTCATCTGTACTTATAACAGTATTTTGAAAGAGATTTTCGTAACTGTCATTGGGCATATCCTTTTTATTTTGACTATTTTGATTATTGGACTTCTCTGAACAGGAGTGAGATGAATCATCATCCGCAGCAAGCAGAGCATACAAAGGCAATGGTGGAACAGAGTCTATTTCGATATAGTCTGTAGTCTCAGTTTTGCTGAACGTTTTGGAATCTCTTGAGGTACTTCCACTTGCACTGATTGTCAGAGATCTGAGCCTCTTGTCATGATTAGGCTCAGACTCATTTATAGCAACAACTTCTCCAGCAATGCACTTCACCAAATGGGACAGAATGGCTTTTGCTCTGCGTACTTTACCCAGATCCATGAGTTCCAACAGTTGATATGGATGGTACTGAGGTAAAGTTGGAGATAATGTATGAGCTGCTTCAAAAAGACCAGAATCTTCCATTTCCATAGACAGATCACAGGCAGATCGTTTCCCACTAAGTTTCTGTGCAAGGCTGGTCATAGATCTGGTCAAGGTTCTCTTTGGTGGATGCAAACCTGAGGCAGCTGACTGGCTTTGTTTCATTAAGCTAGTTATGCATGGCATACTTCCACTGTAGGAATCTGTACCAACTAGTTCCTGCTTAGAAGGAGATTGCCATTGAGAATAAACATGCATTTCGCAATCCATTCCAACTACAAGAATGCCATCACGCACCCAAGACAAGGAAACAGGAAAAGGAGGTGACCCCTCTACAGATGAAACCAAGTCAACACAACGCAGCAGAACAAACCCAGAAAGGGTTGCAGCCTTAGGACTGCCACTGTGGGAGATCGCTACAATCTCATTACCATTTTGTTCTTGCCTCTTTCCACACAGCTGACCAAACATATAAAGTTTTGATCCAATTCCCACTGTCAGAATATGGGAACCATCTTCCCTAGACATCCAATCTAAGTGTACCAAGTGCTTAGTGTTGGGTATAATATTCCCACCATGAGACAGAGAAGCGTCTTGTTGGTTATATGCCACTAAATTCCTATCAACACTAACACCAGAGTCCAACATGGTGCCTATCTCATCTAAATTAAGCGTCTGTTCTAAAATCCATGAAGAACCCCCTGTGGATTCACATTCAAAAATACTAACGTGCATCACAAAATCTTGAGAAAGATGGCTGTTTTCAGATGCTACCTGCTTGTATGCTACTGCTAATCTGTTTGTGTGTGCACAGCTAACTTCAGTTGGCCTCCCTGGAACATTAATAGCACTACTACTAGGAAGTCCATCCTCAATCAGTAATGGCCATTCTTCCCATACATATTTAACATCACTGTCTGTGCTATATTCCGGCACGGAAGAAGATGATGATTCAGTGACAACCCTGCATCTCCAGAATCGAACTTTTTCATCAGAGCAGGAAGTAGCCAGCAGATAAGGCGCACGACAAACAGGATATATGGAAGAAGAACTGAGATGTCCTAAAATGAAATAAAATACACTTTTACTAGGGGAAATATTAAAAAGCAAAACCAACAACATTTTTATTCAGCCACCATTCTATTACTCCAAGTTAAAAAAAGGATTACTGCTTCCTCACAAAGAGGTCTTTTACAGGGCCTCACAAATGAGACAATATGACAAACATACGATGAAACTGTTCTACCTTTTGATGGCATTTTGTGCTCTAGAGAGGAGACAAATCATATTATTTAAACACAAATATTAACATACATTCTCTTCTGTCAAATGAACATTTCGCTATTGAAAAATCTAAAACTCTCTATTTTTGAAAGAGTACTGACGAAAACCTTAACATTTAGTACAGATCCTACAAAAAATTTCATGAATGACTGCAAAGCAACATTTGTGTTTCTACTATTCTATCTATTGCAATAATGTGGAATACAGTAAATAGATAAGAGCTTCATTTTAGTGTTAGCTCCAGGACAGAGATATTAAGTCAGGGAAGTACATTTTAGCAAACCTTTTGGATTCACCTACAAATATTCAATTCTAACAACAAATCCAAAACTTCCTATTACTTTGTTTCTATTTTAAGACCAAAGGCAGAAAGGCAGAGATTCCCTGTTTTAGTCTTTTAAAAAAGATCACAAACCTGCTGATGGCTTTACGCTTATTATCTCTACTCCTTCTGGCATACTCAACTCTTGACTATACACCATTTTGGAAGACAGAGTAAGCCGGCTGGTGCTCTGAAGATTTGCTCTACAGGCCCGATACTTTTGAGTGAAAGGTGACTGGATCTTCTCTGGATCTGGTGAAGAATACAATTCTTCTGTTTGTGTTGCTTCTTCAGACGGATATGAACCTATCTTTTCATCTAAAAAAAAGTTTGCATTGTTAATTTGAAAAGGTCAATTATTTTTTTTAATGTAAGAAGTGATTTTACTCACCTTAGCAGTTCCAAAAGAGACAGACAAAACATGACTTAAAATTTTACTTTCATTCTAATAAAATGCATTTTCGTATTCAGATTTAAAGAGAAATGCGAGGACATCTCAGATTAAATACTTCTGAGATATTAGAAATATTGAGAAATTATAAAATAATTGAAGTATAACAAAAAAGGTAGTCAAAAAGTCAAAAAGGTATGTATGTGGCTATCCACTGAAAATAAGGTTTCACTAAGCAAAGAATACCTACAGCTAGAAAAAATTAAGACCTTCATGTCTTAACTCACACATTGGTGAAAGTTATTTTTCAGAGAAGTTTTAATAACAGCTATTTTATTCCTTCAAACATAGACCTACAGAAAATGTGATATGAATGCTTCCCTTTTTTAATAAAACAATAGTTGAAGTATGAAATTGATGGAACATGAAAATTTCCAACAGGTCTGTTGAAAAGCCTTATCAGTCATCTCCTCATCAAATGAGTGTATCAGAAAACTTAGATCTTTATTATTCTCACTAACTTATAAACTAATTGCAATAATACATCTCTCATTTGAAAGCAACAATAAGAAATACTAATTTAGTTTATGTGACAAATATGTAATATAACAGATTCCTCTGGTAAGTGGAGAATATCAGATTTACATTTTCTTAAAATCTTCAAGTGTCAACAGAACACTACCAAAGCATATCTTACCTTTCTTTAAAGCTTTATAGTTTTAGAGGTAGTTTGGTAGTTTGAAAGAGAACCAGATTTCAGAACATCAAAATTTTTTGGAATCGTAATGGCATCACTGATGCTTAGGTGCTTCAGACTATGGTCCAATTTAAAACTTATGTACAAACTCAAAAATTGCAGAACAAAACCTTCCAAAAAGCAAAACAACTTAACTGTTAGACTGTATCAAAGCCAGTTAAACACAGCTGGCCTCAGAAAGCATGAAAAATAACAAACTCTGGGCTCAGGCTGAAGAGTTTCAGCAATCAGAAAATTAAGTAACCAAGAGAGAACGGTTGTGATAAAATCTTGTAATCAACTGCAGAATCTTTTCAAAAAGATGATATACAATTTAGATTACACTGAACAGCACATATTCACTAGATAGCAGGGTTTTTTAAAAGAAAAATACAAGAAAGAGGGCTTACCTATTGAAACAGGAACTGACTTCAAATGTAAATGCCACATATGTAGCAATGAATGGTTTTGTGTATACTCTATCACTATCAAGTAGAATTTTTCTGAGAATCCCTTCTGCTGGTTACCTGGTGAAATTGAGAGCAGGAAGATCTTAGGGGTTATTCACCTGAAAGGAGAACTAAATTTTGCTGGCTAGCAAATAATCATATTAAGCTAACATGAACTAATACTGAAATACAAGGTCTGACTGTATCTAAGTGTTACATTAGTTTTCTCAGTCTTTTATCACAACCAACAACCACTACAATTACAGGTACACTCATGTAAGAGCTGTCAATGTTTTCATTCAGAAATGACAATGTATTTGCCTGACTTTGCTACGTTTAAAGTTAAATTCCAGAATGTACTATCAGTACAGTATAGTCTGGAACACAAGTGATACAATGCTTCTTCCTAAATTCTGCAAGAATTCACTTGCTCTAGTTTTACACAAAGAGAAGAGGATGTGAGCTGTACTATCAATAGATGCCCATTTCTGGAGGGTGCACCTATGCATTCTCTTCCTTTCAAGTCAAACCATTAGAACCAAGAAGGAATAGTTAATTTAGTGACTCTTTTTCCTCCATGATTCCTCCAACCCTTTAAGGTGCATGTATACATCAAACATTATCAAGAATAATCTGTATTTGCCCTGTGCTTTTCACATTGCAGTGCTTGTGGTACCATAGAAAAATGTATGGAAGTTAATTTGCTCTTTTTAAAAACAACATGAGATAACTACCTTCATGCATTAATAAAGAGGAAAGAAGCTTTAAAAGTATTACAAAATACTTTCAAATTGGAATGCATGCAAATGATACAGTTCTAATTTAACAGTTTTTCAAAGGGTTCATTTAGCCCAATTCCTTACAGTGATAGCATGCAGCAATCTATACAGACTTTCAGAACACATACAGATGTCTAAGATATTTTCCATATTTCTCTTAAAATTCTTTCTGTATATCACACTCAAGATGTAAACATACAATTATGCTGTAGAGTAACACTGTTTTTGTTCTTTATTTTGTTCCTAATTTTCAACATCCCATTTGCATTTTTTGAACTCTGCTGAGGGCTGGAATTATCTCCACTACTCCAAATCTCTTCCTCAGGTAGAAAGAGCCAATTCCCAAATAATCATTATGTATATCCAGTTCAAGTAATACTTGCCTAGGTCCCTTTTACACTTTTTCACACCTCTGCTTCCTTTCACTCAGGACTCCATTTAGTACTGCAGATGACCTGGTATCACAAACTTTACTCTGACTCCTATTCCTCCCCCACATTATTTCATTGGAAGAGAACAATGTGATGGCTATATAACATGGTAACTGGGCCACTTCACCGAGGAAAACTAATCATGTATTCCAGAGCAATTCAGATCTGTCCAAAGACCTACAAATCCACACACTACTCAAGAGTATTCTAGCGAGGATGAATTGTTTGGCCTGCCATTTTTTATACTATTTACCTGAGGAACAGTATTTGGCTGATGTAAAGGAAGAGCACCTACCATGAAAGAATACAGTAAGTTTTGTCTGTGTCATATACCCTACAACT
>NW_008236932.1:104412-136399 GCF_000691975.1 Corvus brachyrhynchos | reverse complement strand
GGACTGCTGAATACAGTATACAATGGGTATCTTGTGATTTAAACTACTTGATTGAAAATTTGGTTGCACACAACTCAAAAGGAAGTGAAACACTCATGAGTTTCATTAGACCAAATGCTCCTCTGAAGATCTCAAATAAGGTATTTGACAGTAAAATGATCAAAACCATTTAACAACTTCTTTTTCTTCTGTGGAATGAAAAATAAAACAGTCCTCAATGTTCTATGAAACAGAATTCTTTACCAGAGACTGATAAATTGTTCTTCTTTGAAGGCATCTCCCTCTCCAGGTTACTTAAAATAAAGTCTTCTTGAAAAACATGGAATAACTGTGTTTTCCGGCCATGCTAAGAAAGTAAAAACACACAAGAAGTGAACACCATGGCGTATACTTTTCAGGACTGCTCTCTCTCGGTAAGTTAAACACATCAACAAAAGACGACTCATGAAAATGCACCTTCATTACTCCCACTCTTTTCATTTACAGGTACTGTTGAAAACAAGTACATGTCAAAAACAGTCTTTAAGTACCTCCAGTTCACCTGATGGAGAGCTACAAGTCTTGCCTCTGTTATTACACTTTTTAAAAAGCTAATTATATGGCATAAAATGAGTATAGCAAAAGATCTTACAAGCTCTGTGATGGCATCCAGTTCAATGATACATCCCGGGCGAGCTGTAGATTGCTGACTTACAATGTTAAAAACTTCACCGACATACTTCTGTTTGAAAAGAATCAGGGGAGTGGTCTTGTTAACTCTTGTGCATTTCTGTGGCATAGCCTGCTAGATAGGTGCAACATCACTATGCAAGTGTTAACTAAAGCATTAAAAATACACTAGTAGTGATTCAGTAAGAACACAAGTAACATTCCCTGTTTTATGAAGAGCACATTTGGTTTTGACGGCTGAAAGGTGATAGGAGTATCTGGAAAGCCCCACACGCAGCAATTTATTGTCCTTTCCCCAAAAGCTGCATTACTGTCTCAACTTTTCGTTAGGATGGCAATGTACACACACAGTTATTATTCCTTGTAGTGCAAGCACCTCACAGATATTTCCCAATCAAACCTGGACCTGCCTCAATATGCATAGCTTGAGATTAAATGAAATACAGTATGGCTAAAAAACCTTTACCTAATCTGTTCTTACAAGCAGAATCATCTGTGAAATCCTCAGCAACCAGCTTAGTCAGTCACCAACAAGTCTGAGTCTAGTGCAACTGAATGAAGCTGTAATACGCAAAAACTTGAGACGGCTTTTCACTTACAGAAATTTCTGGATTGGAGAGCTCACACAGAAGTTTCTTAGCATCTATTACAGCTTGATATAATCTTAAATGCTGTCCGTCACTAGCCACAAAGCAGGCACTTGGAGAATTACAGTATGCACCTGAAAAGCAGGAAGGTAGAAAGTGCTCAAATATTCAAACACCATATAGCTTCCTTTTTTTTTTTTTTTTTTTGATAAGAGGAAATTTTGAAGTTATGATGAAAAACAATACAACATTAAAGAACAATCTCCTGTTAATTGCCATTCGCAAGCAAGAACTACAAAGTCTAAAGCTGCACTTAGCAACCAAATCAAAGTGTATGAAAGGAAATAAGAATTCCATTTGCAAACTAGAGCTATATCTCCCTCAGCTTTTAAATCTTCAGCATGCTCTGAAGTATGCACTAGTCTAAAAGAACTTTACTGCATAAGCTCCTAAAATACCAAGTACATAAAAGACAGAAGAACACAGCAACTTTTCAAATAGGAATAAAGAATTCCCAAGTACCAGCAACTTCAAATTTGTGAAATAAAGGACCCATGCTTAACATTTTTTTCAGTACATTCAAGTATATCTGTATTATCTATTTAAGAGCACTATTAGGTTACATTAATTTTATTCTAGAACACCTCACTAATCAGAAAATGAAACTCACCAAGGCAATAGCTGGGTATAAGTGTGGGCAGCCATGCAACATTAGAAAAAGCTGAAACATGAAGAGAATTGATCCGAGCAAGTTCAGAAACTCCACCAGAAAAGGACAAAGGCCCAACAGGATCTACTCTCCAAAGAATAAGTTCACTGTAAACAGCGTTGGGATCCTGGGACGTCACATTTGCATTGCCTCTACTCTGAGGTCTTACTGGTGACTCCTGAGACTTTAAAGAATCATCTGCCTGTAGTGCTGTCTCAACATCTGGTGAAATTAGAGCATTGTGATGTGAGGTTGTAAGCAGCAGTGGTAATACTGAGTGGCAAGCCAAGTCATTAAGATGAAAACGGTGACCACAGTATCGGGATTTATGTGAAATACTGAGTACAGTTGAAAAAGCAGATTCTTCAGCAAAACTCACTAGCCACTGGTTCAGTGACCCATCTGCATGTTTGGAAATCATCATAACATTAGGTGTGAAGATACTTAGTTTTAAACTGTTGGTTGATTTACTGTGTCCAGAAGAGATAAGCATAGATGAAGATCGTGTAAGGCCAGGAGGCTTTTGTTTGCCTTGTTGAATAGCTAAGTCAACATTTTTGGTACAAGCATACATCACTATACTTCTGCAAAGAGAGTTTGCATCACCCGTTGGAAATGCAACAGGAATTCTCGAGACAAACGACACCTGCAATTTTAAGAAAGAAAGAGTAAGTGTTAGAGTTCCCCCTCACACTTCTCACTGAACAGCAGTGTAAAATGCAGGAGGAATGAAGTACCTGCACCTGGCGAAACATGCCAGGCTGGTATTCATCTAGCCAGTCCACATGCCACACCAGCAGGGAGCCATCCATAGGATGTATACTGAAGAGCATGTCAGCATTTTTACCCCATTCAGAAAGCAGAATTTCAATTTCATGATCAATAATAGCAGAGGATAAAGGAACAAGGTTTGAATATGGAGCAGCTTTCTCATCATCCAGTTCCTTTTTTTCTTGGTTTCCTTTTTGTTCATCTCCATTTTCATCAGCTTCTAGAATAAACAGATACAGATAGATAGATATACATAGAGAGAGAGAGATATATATACATAATATTCAAAACCAGAAGTATAACAAGCAGCATTATTCACGCATTGGAGCTAATTTCAGGCCTTTTATAAGCCACTCCTATGAGAGCTAACTTAAAAGAATGAAAATTATAACCATAAATCCTCTAATGGAGCTCAGTGTCTAACAAACCAAAATAGTTTATGTCGCACCTTAATTTGAAATATTTTTCTTTTCCCCTATTTTATACTAATTTTTGCATGCATAGACAGAGCAAAGGCAATAATCTCCAGAATGTATATATTCAAACTAATTGACTGTATTGTATTATATTATAGAATAAAGCTATTTAAATTAGCTGTACATTAATATCGAAAAAAAGAAAGTTAATTCTAAAGTTGCTCCTGTTTCCTTAATATTAAAGTAACACTTCCATGCAAAGGCCTCCAGTTGAGCCTAATTAAATAATACCATTTTCAGCATATATAACTCAAAATTTCTGGAATTCTTCCCTCTAAAAAGAGAAATCAGAATTTCCAGATAAATTTTTTTAAAGTCACTTAGATACTTTCAGTGTAAGGGAAGAAAACGCATTGAAATGCTACTGTAATCTGCCTGTATCCTTACATGTCAAGTTGCCCATCTCTTACTTCCCCTGGGGGAACATTACAAATTACTTTATAAACTGAAGGCCATTTCTCTATATGACATATGTGTAGATGACTTTTACCTTCTTCTGTTCTGCCATCCACCTGATTAGAATCCTCAGTATTAGTCTCAGGAGAATGATGTTCAAAACTCTTTTTAAGTTGTTGCAAAAACACTTCCATAGATAAGGTAAAATGAAGTTCTTTGTTGTTTAGCCAGTGCACAACAAAAGGTCCACTTTTTTCTTCATTTTCACCAAGACTTAGAGATGTGATAGAAGGGAGTAGAGGAATATCTACCAGAAAAAGATATTGACATTTCTGAGAACTAAACAAGCTTGGTCAAAAAAAAATTTTAGATAAATGTTTTTTAAGCAGAAACCCCACAATGAAAAAAATAAATCTAAGTGTATTGCCACTTGCCATTCCTCTCACCAACATCATCTGCTTTCAGACTTGTTCCACACAGAGGTTCTTTGGTGTGCTTACATTAGGATAACAGTAGGGTCCTGCAATGTCGTATCTCCTTGATGTAACACTGTCCATATAGGTTAATTTACCTTATTTTTTGCTACTACAGCTCAGTATGAACCAAACCATTTAAACATAATTTCCCAACATTTAGTCTACAATGGATGCTGCAGTAGATATACACTGTAATCAAAGACCACAGGCTTACATTAGCAAAAATTAGTACAGAGACCAGAAAATGCCCTCTGTCACACCATCATAAAACCCCAGGAGTTCTGGTTCTGATATATTCTATTAATTCACATTGCTGTTTGATGGTATTTGGTGTTCCATGTTGCTCTGAAAAAAAAAAGCAGTAATCACAAGTGTGTGACAGAAGCAAGGATGAGACTGCTGCAGAGTAACATAATCAAAACTAAGCAAGGCTAAAAAGCAGGTAGGTGACTTATAGCAATTTCCTCAAATCCATGATACAGCAATATGTTAAAATCTCATACTGCATATAATTCCCACCTAGAAGTCTCCATGTATAGTCATTTCCTTCTGCTCCCTATTTATGCAGCATTACTTAAATTCCGTGTCCTGGGAGACAAAATACATTTCACTCCAAATCCGTTGTTTTTATCAGAATCAGTGATGGGTTTGAATTACTAATCCTCCAATCTAGCCAAAGAAAACTGTAACTGAGAGCACACAGATAAAAGAAAGGAGCACCAGGACAACCAGCAATTTTGTTGTGGAGAAGGGGTATAGCAGGGGAAGGGGGCAAAAGTAGCACAGCTCATTTAAGAAATACAGTCTATCTTCCTACACAGGGCAATGCCAGTCTCAAAAGTATCATAATACATCTGGCAAGTAACAGAACCTGGAAGGAAAAATTCTGTTGACCCTTGTTGGAAGATGAAGCTACAGTAAATGTGAATAAAGTGAACTAGAAAGATTACTTTTCAGATTAGATTATAAATCTATGTGCTTTTTGAGTACTTATCAAAGTCACTAAAGAAATCACTTTTTTTTCCAATTTCCATCTAAAACTACCAGCTTCTAAATGATGTTCATCTCTGGACATTATTCTTAGTGAATTTCTATTTGCTTCATAAATCACAATCACTCTTCCCAGAAAATTTCTGAAGTCTTAGGATTCAGTAACTTTTCCTGAAATTGCCTAGAGACAATTTTGTCCTAGCAACCACCGCTTATTCCTTTCACTGAATTCCACCCAGGCTGAACACCAGTGAAAGTAAAATCATTATAAAATTAGGTCTCAAAGATTTTAGTTTCACATGATATTTATTCTTATATAAATATACATGACAGTATTATTCTTCAAAACGTGAAGTGAATGAGAGATAAAGCTGTTTTGGCTTTAGCTTTTATCAAGTACTTCAAAATATTTTAGTAATGGAAAATGTTCAAGTAAGAGATCACAAACCAATTTTCTTTAAATTGAATGAAAGGAAATACAATTAGGTTTTTGAATTAAATTTAATTTCAAAAGGGAAAACAAAAAGGCCTACTTAGAGAATTCGGTTAGACTGAGGTACTTAAGGACTTGACTGTAAGGGAGAACATATATTTCTTCTAATTAAGATTTAAAATGTGACAGTTACTTCAGAGGTTCCGCATTAAAGAACAACCTGTTATCTTCCAATCGACTGAATTAAAGACCAAGTGATCCAAAAGACATTATTAAAACAGATACCTATTAATACAGGTAACATTAAAAGAATACAAGATTAGAAAGGCCCAAGTTTTAAGTACCTAGGAAAATATTTTTCTAATCTTTTTCAAGATTATTTTTATCCTCATTCTATGTGTTTGCTGCTTGGTATATTTATACTGCAAAGTCTATCAAAAGCAAAATTCAAGTTTGCATAGTTGTGCTTGTTTTGGCTGAGGTGGAGTTAACTTTCTTCACAGTGACTGGTACGGGGCTGTGCTTTGGATTTGTGCTGAACACAGGGTTGAAAATACAGAGATGTTTTTGTTATTGCTGAGCAGGGCTTGCACAGAGCCAAGGCCTTTTCTGCTTTTTGTACTGCCACACTGGAGAAGAACTTGGGGCTGCATTGGACATTGGGAGAAGAAACAGCCAGGACAGGGGACCCAAATTGACCAGGATATTCCAGACCATGTGACATCATGGTCAGTATATAAAGTGGGGGAAGAAACAAGAAGAAGGTAAAGCTTGAAGTGATGGTGCTTGTCATCACAAGTAATGGTTACCTGTGATGGGGCCCTGCTTTCCTGGAGATGGCTGAAAACTTCCCTGCCAATAGGAAGCACTGAATTAATTCCTTGTTTCTCTTTGGTTGTGTACACAGCTTTTACTTTCCCTGTTAAATTGGTTTTATCTCAACCCACAAGTTTTCTGGCTTTTACCCTTCTGATTCTCTCTCCAGTCTTGCTAATAAAAATAAAAAAATGCATTAAGAGTAGGTTAAAAAAAAAAAAAAGGGGTCAAAGATTATGTGCTAGCCACATGAAAAAGTTAGCTAGCTCACTGCGTAATATGAAGAGGAAAAAAACCAGAGGAGGTCTACAAATCTCCAAGAAGCTTTCGAGAAACTTTCCTGTGTGACATTGGGCAGTAATAAATAATCACTGGAGACTTTTACTGTAGAAATAGGATAGCACTGATGGTACAGCAAAAAAATGCAGGAAGTTTCCTTCTGGTAGGCTCGATGTGATTCTTGTCCTATCTATTAAAATATGAAACAATGAACCACTACTCAAAACACTGAAGACTAATCAAGGAGAAAGTGTTTAGAGATTTCCTTAGTGCAGCAGTGTTAATGGAAACTACTTGTTCTTTCCAATCATACCAACGGCTGTACAGCTACCAATATGAACAAAACATGAGTGGCCTTAGCTTAAAACTGGCCCTTCAAACAGGAGGAACAGGAAAACAATACTACGAAACAGAGCTTAACTAGTTTAAGAAAAGAATTACACAGTATGTTTGTTCATTAACTCTAGACACAGAAAACCACATCACAACCTTCATGAAAGGCTAGTCAATATGGCTTTTCTATTCAGTTTTTCAACAAGCAGACAGGCACTTCATTTTCAGCATACCAAAGATAATAAAGACAGAAGTATCAGCAGCTATAGGGGTGTTACCTCAACCCCTATCAACACGTTGTTCCAGTTCAAGGCAATATCAAATTATAAGGAATGCAGGGTGAAGGCATGTTTTGTCTGGTTCTGAGACAAAAGTACAGGAATGTGTGGTTATTTCAAGAATTAAGTGTCAGGTGCTCACTTTAAGAAGCTTAGAAATTTTTTATTTTATCAGTGGGTTCCCAGTATCATACACAATTCACAGTAAATTTTGAACACAGATACAAATACTTAGCTTTCTCCATCTTAGACACTATCAATCTCACTTAAGAGACATACAAAATAAAAGAAAGGATTATTGCAGAGGAAATTTATTCAGATCATTTCATTACTGTAGAAAGTCCTTTCATGCATAAATGAAACCAACATACTAGCAATTTTGCATGATCATATACTCTACAAATACACCTGCTAAGTTTCCAGAGAGAACACGTACCTAACAGAAATTGGAGTTTATTTCATAGCAAGCATTAAATTTCTTACCTGTGGCTGGATTGATACTGGCAGCAATATGGAAGTGGCAAAGGGCATTTGCATGAGGAGGAATGCTCCTGTGAGCTTCATGAGGATCTTGCTGATGCAGAGCATATCCAGTATGTGCTACAACAGCACCTGACCTCCTCCTTCCTCGCCGGAAGTGCCTCAGGTTTAACTGCATGAAGAATAAGGTATCATTTAAAATCCTTCCAAAAAGAAAAAGGCAGATTTCATCTGTAAGTGGTTTTCTAGGCACTAATTAATGCTACTTTTCAGATTAAAAGCTAATTTTTGTTTCTTGCAAAATTGTTTGTGTTGAGTCCACAGCTGAGAGAAACCAGTGCCTTTAGATTTATTTATGAAGGCCCACAAAATACCTTCACATAGTAACTACTTCAGTGCACAATTTTCATAGAATTTTTATACTTACACAGAAGATACTATTGGGTTTCATAAACATATGCCATGCTTATTCAGGATTCTGAACAAAGCAGCAAATCTGAGTAATCTCATTTCAGTCTGAAAAACAGGATCTGTACTTTGGATCTAATTAAATCCGCACTTCAACACCCCTCAAAAGGGCACAATGAGTTTTAAGGTCTTCCTCTTTTATATAAATACATGTTTCCAAGCAAAAAAATAATATTCAGTTTTTAAGACTGACTCACACAGTTCAAGCCTTTTGTGCTGTAGACATCTATGCAAGCACCCAAAGCTACACAGCGGTACACAATCTGTATTAAGGATGGTATTACATGCTTGGTATTCCTTTTCACTTGCTGTGCTCTGCATCTTAACACAGCATGCTCATATCAAACAGTCTTCTCTCAATTCTCACATAATTGTTGCTTTGGATCTCTAATGTTGCCTTTTATTCTCCAGAGGAAGACAGAACTTTTTCCATCTTCCTTTTCTCTCCTCTCTATTTTCCTTGCTCTGTTGTGCCTTTCAGCCTGTCATATTTTTCAGGTATGCTATATGTGCTAAGAAAGCACTGTGAGCATGCAAAATACATCAGTTCATTAAGATAAAGGCACAATGCCCACATATGTTCTACATACCTTTGATGCGGACCACTAATGCTACACTTTCTTACTAATTCCCACTGGTTAGAAAACACTATCTAGTAAAAATCACTTGCCTTAATGCTTATGAGCAGTCTGCTCTGAGGACTACAGCAGAAAAGTTATTTTTCTTCCCTCCATATTACTGTTCCTCCAGTTGCAGAAGTCAGAGAGAGCATCCCACAATATCAGAGGTAACAAGTGAGCCCCCCTATCATACATTTTAAGGCAGCATCACTCCAGGGTTTCACAAAACGTATATATAATGTGTGCTCCATACTGTTTCTAGCCCTTTGAACTAAATATTGAAAAGCACTTTTCTTCAGTCACCAGACCAAAATAGGCAGTTGTGACTTTGGAACAGTGTGTCTTCAATGTGAGAAGCTCAGCAGAAGAGCTGTCAGCTTAGCCTGCCCAAGGAAGATTTCAAGGAAGTTCATCCTTTCGTAACATTTTATGCACATCTCCGGTATAAAGGATTTCAGCTTGTGATACATGTCTGAGTTACAAAGGACAAACATGTCTAAAATGACAGGTTTGTACATGTGTTTATTCTCACTGTTCAATTTCAATTCTTACCTCTAATGCACTCTGCACTTTTTCTTTACTTGAAATATTTCTCTTGAAGTTATTTGTGAAGTTCGCCGCTTCACTCCAATTGCTGTATCCTCCCCCATACAACAGACTGTCATTGGGTAACAAAGTCTCTGCCCAGAGACGACAAACATTATCCTTACAGCAAGTCAGGAGTACATTGCAGACAGCACCACTAATGAAAGAAAAGTTAAGGAGTGAAGAAGCTGCTAACTATTACACAGCATCAAAATAAACCAACAGTTCCAAACAGTTTTCCACTATCAGTTTTTGGAATTGAACCAACTTAAAGATACCAGCAAAAGAAAAACTCATCAATATATTGTTAGGAAAATAAATGATGTAGGAAAGACTTTCCCATCTGTTCAAGTATCTGACTATAAATTACCTCACATGCCATCACACAACAGTGCAATAGCAAATTGTGGATTTCGATGTAAAGAAAAATTCATACCCAGAACAGCAAAATCTGTATTTTTATCTTTTAAAGTCATTCACATAAAAAGCCCATAATAATACTGGATACCTGATCTTAATTCCAGATCTTACTGGTATCTACCACTTACAAAATTACACATCCAAAAGAAAGAAACTCAGGTAATAAAAGGGATACAACAGAAAATTTAAGTCTACGAATTTTTAATTACTGTTCTCCCAAGTACAGTTTGTGTTAAATATATAGCCAAAAAATCCAATTACCTTAAGCTGTACACTGTAAAAAAACTAAGCAGATCATCAGGTTTCCTGGTCATGTAAGTTCACAATTTAGCTCTAACTAAGGCTTGAAAGCTATGACCAGACTGTCCAGCAGCAAACTCCCTTAGGAATCATGGAGCAGGTGGATTTTCAAAAGTGACCTATATAGTAAGAACTACAGCAATGGCTTTATGAAGAGTCTTAAAGACTGCTATAAAAAAACTAAACTGCTAACACTACTTCAGTTTAAGACTGCAAGTACTCATGAAAACTAGGGACAGGTCATTTTGGAATCACCTGAACACAACCCTAAAACCCCAAACTCAAAATATCAGTTCCAAATGATTACTTGAATTCAATTTCCAGATACTACTTCTGACAGAGGTTTAGCTTTGTACTAGGTTAAGAAACAAATGAAAAGACATGAAAATATTTGAATGTTTGTGAAAGAGGACTTCAAGTCACAGGACTTTGCTCTGATTCCATCAGGACAGAACAAGTCGAGCTTAAAAGCATGAATGAACATTTAGTGCAACCAAAAAAAATGCAAAGAGAAATGGTTTTCCAAGAGCTGATTCTGTATTAAGTTCAATGCCTAAGTCAGTCTGTGAGACTTACTCTTCTATCTTTCCAGCTCTTTGCCAGGTAAGAGGATGCTTACCATCCTCTCAAGAGCACAAACAGTATAAAAGGTGTGCACACTCAATAACTGAAGTAAACCACACAATAGCGTGACTGTTGACTGTAGAGAGAGGCAGACTGCAAAGAGCGAGGGGGTTTTTGGGCATTGCATGAACCTCATGTTTTTAGAACTACTGACCGTGGCATGAATTTACTGGTCTTTCTCCATGAAAATGCATTTACTGATCGAGGATGAGCCAAATAAACAAATGAAAAATCAAGTTCTTTTGCTTGGTTTTCTGGACTGGCACCAGGTGGTGTTACAGCTGACCGCCAGCTCTCCGTGTTGTACCATACTTTCACAAGACAGTCATCCTGTGGAAAGACAAAAAAAAGACAGTAAATAAGACTACCTTGCATAAGAATATGATTTGTTTCAAGTACTTTTGAGTTCATCTCTTGAGGTTTGATTTTTCTTTAAAGTAAAATACTTTTCTGATCAGAGAGAAACAGTTTGTAAGAACAGCTTCAAAACCTGATCTTAAAGGAAACACAGCAGCAGAGCCTCCATTTAACTGTTGCCATTACTAACTTGGATTTCATTTTGGTCCTTCTGATTAACTGCCAATTTTTAATGACAAGGATACAACTTGTACTCGCCTGAGATGGTATTCAAATGTTAATATGACTAATTCTACCTTGTCAGAAAACCACCCAAACCACCTGCACAAATTTAACTGCTAGGAAAACAAATAAAGGTCACAGATGGTATCTCAAAAACCAAGCTCAGTACTGCTCAGCCAGCTTTTTTCAGATATACACATATATTGATTATGCCTTCGAGGACTAGATAAATTAATCTGGACCTAGATTCACAAGTTGTTGATCAGCTACTAAATGTGAATGGCACTGAAAGATGGAATTAACCTGGGTATACATAACATTACCCTACTGGGGGGAGAAGGGGTTAGTTTTGCTGACCATCCCCCATAAAAAAATTAAGTAAAGGAGTAAGACCCAGGAACAAAGATGTGTTTTAAAGATTCTCCAGGCAGGTAACTAACTTAGGCATTTATGATAAAAAATATGATACTAATTCTCCTACTTACTGATTTTCTTACTTATTCAGTAATTTGCTTTGCAGGAGTTTATAATGTAAGATAACAGGACAGAAGTGACATAAGAGTCAAAAACTCTGCAAGAATATTATCCCTATACAAGCTACTTGCAGATTAAATAATTTTTCCAGAATTCCATCAAATTGTAACATTAGAAATCCTCAAACTTGGCTTGTAAAAAAATATTAACTGCTACCCATCAAAAAAAGGGGGAATATATATAGTATATATTGCCAACAATGAAAAAACAGTTGATTTTTACATAAAACATATACTCATAGATTTTTATGTTATCTGAAACATGGCTAGAATGGCTCTCCTTTCAGTCAGTAAATGGCTAAAGGCAACACAGAACTTACAGCAAGGAATACAACGTTCAAATAAACACAAAAATATGGACCATTAGAACTTATTGCTTTGTTGTTATCCAGGTAATAATTTATCGCTAGGAAAGTCTAGTATTTCACTTTATATGTTGGAAGCTCCTCAGTTGGAGTATTTTCCCTGAAAAAGGAAATCTAGGTGATTTTACAGATTTGTTTCTTCTTTAAAGATAGCAAATGCCTTAAAAGTTAATCTTCCAATCAAGCATGATGACCTGAGATAGCAAGCTTTAAAGGAAAAAACAAACACGTACAACTAATCAAGATGCGCATTACTCATCTGTTCCTGATACACGTAACTGAATTGCAAAAATATTCATGACAACTACATTTCAAAAGCAAAATGTATTTGCAGACTGAATCATCCTTGACTCTATTTTTCAAGCATGTATTAAGAGACATTATTACCCAAACAGCAAAGTTCCACATTATTACTAAATCAAACACTGTTCTAACCACTTTTTATGTGCACACACTTATTTTTCACTCATACTTCCAAGACAGACTAGAGCAAATTGCAAAACTGTCTTTTATTCTTCAGTCTGAAACACATTCTGTCAGGTTACTACTACTCAGGATTCTGTGACACTTAAACCAGGTTTTCACCAATCTCAGCAACTGCATTCTTCTAATTAACCTTACATATTGGCACTTTGTTTCGTATCTAGTAATTCTGCAGCCTCTCCTAAGTTCTTTAGTTGGCAGCAGAAACTTGATGCAGAAAACAACTACTTATCTCAGTCATATTCCTTAACAAGCAGTATAAATTCATGTATGGGTTTGTCATATTTGTTCACTGGATCCTCTACAGAGTCTTGATTTTTTTTTCTGCTTTGACTTATAAGGACATCACTCTCTTACAAAACCTGAACAACAAGTTTTGGAGTATAAATAAAAGATTTGTTTGTTTCAGGAAAAGACTGACATTTTACTTCAATTTTTTTGCTTATTTTGCCAAGGGGTTTTGTTTTTGCTGATAAACTGCTCAATGTTGAGCATACAAAACTAATTAGTGAGACTGGCCACAAACACTGGCATGAATTATGTGCCAATACAACTACAGAGGGGAATGCAAATTCTCTTCTATGTACACAAAAAGGCATACAGATATGTTTACACAAAAACATATGAAAGAGCCATATTTTATTATTTTTTAATTTTTTGGTATTTTGATTATATTTCCTCACTAGTAGGATATCCAGCAGTGATCTCATCCACAGATTTCCCCCATTCCCCAAAACTCTTCTTTTTCTGATGTCTTATAATTTGGTACAAATTAAAAATTAGTGTTTTAGAACAGTAAGCAATGAATATTTAGTGTGTTACCTCCCAGCCTCTAACTACCTTTCTCCCAAATTCATGTTTACCAAAATGTAAAGACACATACACAGACTATGCAAAAATTATGAAAAAAGTGGTTTTTTCATTAAGTAGCCTTTTGTTTAATGCGTTTTTCTTGGTTTGCTTTAATAGCTTACCTGAATTAGTACAAAGCTATAAAGAAAAAAAATGCTTACCTTTCCAGCAGTAGCAAAAAACTCCCCATCTGGTGAGAATTTCATCAAACAAACTTGAGAAGCAGTTCTACGGAATAAAGAAGAAGAGAAAATTAATTTTAACAACTTTTATAGAATTCTAAAAAATTCTTTTTCTTGAACTCATGAGAGGTTTTTAATTCTTAAATACAAGTGTGTATTGCGTTGTGTGAAACAGTTAAGATTTAACAAAGTCCAAAAGGACTAAGACGTAAACTCATGTACAACACATGGCTGTAGTGATCCAGAGAACCAAACCCTTGTAGCTGAATAGCCAATATTCAAAAACATCATAGGAGAAAAGCAGATGCTAATAGATTAAACTGCTCCGACTTCATGATAACACGGATCTTGAACTGGTCTCTGCTGTACCATATTATCTTCTAACTTCTCTAAAAGATAGCTCCACTTCTCATATTTTCTACAGTTACAGCTTAGGAAAACAAAAAGGTATAAAAAGAATAATGTAGTTAAAAAGTATCTGAAAGTAGCTTTTACTTGAATGGTCACACTGATATAAGATGCTACACCAAAATATTCTAAGCCTAATTATGTGGTTAACTTTTGTAGTGTTTTAGCTTCTTTTACAGGGTTTGAAGCACTCAGCTATTGACTAAGTAACAAAGCTTATTAATAAGAAGAACAACAGACAGGAATTTAACTGCACTGCACAGATATGGTGTACATTTTCATCTTGAATTTAATACATGTGTAACAAGTTGTGGAGGTACAACTTTCAAGAGGGATTAAGTTATCCAACAGGTCAACACAAGTAGGATGCATTTAGTGTGTGCAGTAACAAGCGAAAGGCAATTACAAGAGTCGTGTATGAAAGAAATCCACCCAGTTTTAAGCAAAATTCTCCTACTGCAGCAAATATGAAAACATTTGGGAATGTTTCCTTCAGGCATTAAAAATTATTCTGGCAAAGGGTAGTATGGCAAAATCACTTTCTTGCAGACTTCTCTACAAGAAAAACCTATTCTAAATCTAATTGCAGTCCAAATGCCAGCATACAGGCATCAAAGGAGAACAAAAAAAGCAGGTTCTCTTGATCCTTTCCAGGACCTACTCCTTCAAAGAAGACGACACCAAGCTCTATCTCCAACAAAAAGAGTTAAAGAGAGGAAAGCAGGTGGAGACCTGAGAAGAGTTCTGTAAGTCTTTATACATGATACAAATGCAAAACCTATTATAGAAGGGACAGAAGAAAAGCACTATCTGTATGATTTTGACTACTGTTACCAACACCCCAGATTCTAAAGCCACACTCAATGGCATTCTGTCTATAACCTGACTTCTCTTATTAGGTTGAGAGATGAGCACCTGGAGATGTCTCAAAAAATAAACTAAGTCTTCAACTTCTTGTATTTGGAAAGTTTATCACAGGCAAAGAAAAGCTTTTCAGTTGTCATTTGGATGATCTCGGGTTTTTAAACACGTCATTGATAAAAGCTGAAGTACAGAGAAAAAGGAACAATTGAAGGATTATAAAAAGGACGTTCTTCTGGTACATGCAGAGAACTACCTATAGAACTACCTACTAGAATTCTAAATGCTTCAAAAAGAAGAATTTCAGGTGGGTCTGCCCAGTCAGCCACTTCGGTAAACTTCTTTAGGAGACAGTCACATGGTACATTGCTCCTGAGTGAACAATGCACCCCACTGTACTAGAAAAGCCTGCCTATGGCAGAAGGACCATGATTTAAATTGTCTTATAAACTTAAGTACTAAACTAAAACTCCTCTGAACGTATAATACACAGCTGTAAACATCAAACTCAACATGAATACAAAAAGAATTCAGAGACACAGAAAAGAGAATGTATCAATCTTGACATGACTGTACCAAACACCCAGAATAAACTGAGAAGTAAGAGTGAAAGGCAGGGGGATGTGAGAAGGAAAGAACAAGGCAGTACACTGAACACAGGAGGAAGTGTTTTTTTAATCAGTCCTGCCAGCACAATAGTTTTCAATCACACAGCTTTCACCTTATTTCTTGTACAAGGAAGAGTGCCTATTGGGACAACTTCAATATTAGCCTTCCCTCAGCATTTTACCAGTGTTCTGTGTAACTGAGGAACTGTCCCAAAACCAACTGCAACTGATCTTGTAAGAAGAAAGAATGTCACATAGTCAAGGAAAATATGATTCAAGTTTATCTCATATCAATAATATTTATCAAATAACAGTATGCAATGGCATTTCACTCAACTACACGAATTATTTCATCCCAAAGGTATGAATCAGTAAGGAAAAAGGAATTACGTGTCTTTAAATGTGTTTCTTACTTGCATTGCCAGATACATCTCCATTCTCCAAGTCCAACATCTGTTCTTTCAGTACTGTCATTGTCAGTAGGGTTTTCCAAAGGAACACTGGACCAAAGTTGAAGACAATTGGAACCAGTCAGAAGGCGAGTACCTGGAACAAATATTTATGAAAATCTAACTACAAAACAAGTACCAAAATACAGACTTCTGTAAAGAGAGAGAAAAAAAGTTCTACAAATCTGAAACTGCAGAAAAAAATCTGGCAGATACACCTTTACTAGATTTTTTTTGGTAGACTTGAACATCTACAATTACAACCATGAAAATTAATCAAATTTTAGTTATGCTCTAAAAAAAATGCCTAGGTCTACTGTAGACATTCCTCTTTCTCAACAAATATTTACCATTTAAGCCATGTTTTCTTATCTGTTCAGATAAGAAGAATCAAGTCAGACCATACAGATGCACTTAGTATGTTAGTTCCCCTGTAGTAAGTGACAGAAGGTACATTTTTCACTCTGCTTTGGTGCTCTCTATCATGCTAGGACAGAACAAAAACCTTTTCCTTGTCCACAAGGAATGAAAAAATTAAAATTAAGAAATCAGTTGTGGTATCAAATAGATAAGTGTTTCTTTTAATCTGTTTTTACCTGCGGGATCCCATGTTAGATTATGTGCTATGGCATCCAGTGAGATTTGAGCATTCTTCTGCCACTGGTAATCTAACACCTGAAATTTTAAGTATTTACAAACATTAGCATGAAAACACTTCATTCTCCTCCCTCCGCTTTTTATAATTTTAAATAGCTCATGTTCACTGCATTCTTCAAATTTTATGAAAATGTTTAACATAAATTACTGCTGATCTAATAAAAATTGATTCATTCTGATGTTAAAACAAAATAGCCTTTTACTAATATGACCATACTTATAGAGGGTTTTAAGTTCTTATTTTAAAAATCTAGATTGGAAAAAAAATCAGTACACAAAAAAACCCTGGAATTTGAGAATTCTTTTAGGAGGAAGTAAGATTTTATTTTTGGAACAAAGAAAAGATATCAAAAATGACACAAGTTAAATGTACCTGGTATTTGATATCTGTACTGCTGTTGAATTAGAGGAGTTCAAAAAGGTTAAGATAACAGAGGTGATACTTCCCCTTTCCCCCCCACCCCCCTTTTTTTTTAAAAATATACCTTAGGACTGTCAAATATCTTTCATTTTTGCATCACTACTTCACTCTCTAAGACAAGTTGAGGATTAAGTTCACAAAATATTTATCTTGTCTGTTTCCTTAATAGACCACAAAGGCTTGATGTTTTGAATTATAGAAGAAAATTAAAACATTTCTGGAAATAATTTTAGGAGCCAACAGGTTTCTTTCTTAATTCACAGACTTTTTTAAAAGTAGTCATCCCTCACCCCAAAAATATCACACTAAATAGATGTGAAGTTAAAACATGACAACTCGGTCTTCTCAGAAGTTTGGCAAAAGACAGTAAGAAGCAGCTGCAGATAAGGATCTAAACAAAGTATTTGCAAAGCTGGTTTGCTTGGGGTTTTTGGACCCTGAACACTCTAGTAAATGGAAGACAGAGACAAGCTTACAATAACTTTGAACAATATGCTGGAAATTATTGCATAATGAAGTAACAGAGTATTTCTTCAACTATAAACATTTGAAAGCAAAGCATGGGTGGTGAGTGCTTCCTCTGCTTACAGTTATTGCTCTAACTTTGAAGTTTCAAACTAAGTGTATTCTTTACCAGTATAGAAAAACATTCAGGAAGGACTGAAAAATGAGGTGGATGGACCAAAAACAAGAGCAGTACTTCCAAAGTGTTCACAGGAGTGTAAGAACTTACATCTTACCATAATTTTATTCTGTTTTCCAGTGATGTAAATATTACACAGGTGTTCACTTCCAACTATTTATTTAATATATAATATACCACAGGTTTACATGTACACCAAGAATCTTATGACTGAGCCGGTTAATACAAAGAGGGGAATCCACTAGACGGCCACATAAACAATTTGTTAATACAAAGGGAGACCAAACCTCTGAAGAGGGAGACAGAAGCTCCTGGAGCAATCGCTGTCTCATATCGACAAACTGACTTTAATTAGAATCTAATGCTTCTAATTATAACCATATTCCTCTTCATGTAAGACGCATGGTTAAATAACTTGCCCTAAATCATATTATTCAGAAATTAAGATTCTGGACGTTAATCACTAAACCACTGTCACCAAAAGTAAGCCCCAAAAGAATAAATATTGTTCTTATTCACCATTATAACAATGAAATATAATCATCCAGTCAGATATTCTTGAAAAGCCACAGATTTCAGAAACTATTACAATTTGGCCAAGGGCATGTAAATACATAAACTAAAGTTAAAGTAAGAACTGTAAAATACATCAAAACATAAAGGCTACACAGGATGGTTCAAAAAGGAATTTGTATTTTAATGGCTACACTCATTGCAGAATGGGGCTGTGTACGTCTTTTTGGGTTCTGGAATATTTTGGTAATGAACTGCAGGGTTACATAAATAAGTAATATGAAGCATTATCATAAAGCCTATCTTCCTTAAAACTATTTTGAATTACAGGCCTCTCTCCTTATCCCACCATGTTCACTTCCCAAGGACCACCTTACGTCTCAACTTTATTCTAGCATTATAAGAAGACATCAAAGTAACTCCAACTTTAAAGCAAACCAATAAAATAAGTCAGGCTTTGTAACTGCTCAAATAAATTAAGGAGTGATGAAATACTCACATTATGATGACTGCTGTTCTGCTTCAAGAGGCTAACTGGCTCAAAGATACAAATCACCTTGCCGTAAGAAGCTGCAACCTAAAGTAGTATTTATTTAAATGTATATAAACACACATAGAAGAAACAAGCTTTTGAACAAACAAGAACAAAATGCAAATGGTTGATTTTACTTTTAACCCTGCTTGTAAGATAAAATTGAAGCTCATATCCATATTTCCTTTTGATAACAGAAAAATGACATCTACCAAAAATCAAGAAGTTAGTGTTGTGAATAATAAAAATACAAACCTCTATTTACTCATTAATCATGATGAACTACTGAGATTATAGCTGGACAAGTACCTTTTTTTAAAAAATCAGATTATTAGCAACATTCTTTCCATATTAAATTAGGTAAATACTCAAAACAGTCTGCAGAGTTCACATTCTCAGACATGGAACCAATATACGCTCAGAGTACTTTTGGGCACTTTCCAAGCATAGAACAGGCTATCTTTTAAAAAGTTTTTTCAAAAGACTATGCAAGCAAAACACTCAATGCAGAAAACTGCATATAGAACTACTACTAAAGGCTAACATAAAACAGTTCAGAAAGAGTTGCAATATGGTCATTTGATCATTTAACTGATGTTTGAAAGTCTTATTACATTACAGGTTATCATCCACCTCAAACTTGCAGCAAGACAAATTAACAGTATTTGGTCTCAAGGTATCCATATAAAAGCAAGCTTGCTAGGAAGAGCCCAAACAAGCCAAATGTATGTTGAAGACCTCAGGCAGACAGCCTGAGAGAACTGTCACAGAGCAAAGTTGCCAAAAAGTGTTCTGAATTACAAAAACGAAGGAGTTTACAGTTTCACACAGAACGGACATCCTGCATTCCGAAGTGATGTTTGCTGCTAAAAGAACATCTACAGATACGATACGCTGTAATAATCAATTTTGTATTGCTGTAAAATTCTGACTTAGAAAGTATTCACAGTTTTCCTTTAAAAATAATAAAGAAAGTTAGATTTACACTATAAAATATATTTTGATTCCAGTATCAACCACAAAAGCTTGAAAAATAACAAAGCTAAACCATCATACCTAAGATCTATACAAACACAGAGATTCATACAGATCCTAAAATCCACAGATCCATGGCCTTAAGAGAAACCCTCTACATTAGAAGAACAGATAGTTAAATAAATTTCTATCCTTCTAACAACCTAAACATCAGCCTGACCCAAAAATGCCAAGAATAATTTTGTCACATTTGCAAGGAAAAAGTTTCTTCAGGCATTTTGTATCTCAGACTAATATCTGCCCTCTCTAATTCTCTTTAACTAACTCACTTACTGTTTTTTTCTCGAATAATTCCATTCCACACCCAACAGCAAAAAATTTATATAAACTCATATTGATAAGATTTTTCCTTTTTCTCCAAATGTGGACACTTTTTCCATATTTTATTGTTTAATGGGTTTTAAAGACAAACTAAGATTAGCATTCCAAAATGCTCAACTTGTAGTGTCTAGAGCAACTGCTACCCCTTGAAAATCTCCACAGGCTTCCGCAGTGATGCAGCCACTCAGCCCTCATCCTCACTGAGCTGCACACCACCAAAAAGAATAATGGTGGGATGGAAAGCACCCTCAGCAAGTTCCTTGATGATTCCAGGCCGTGTGGGGCAGGTGACACACTGGAGGGAAGGGATGCCCGCCAGAGGGACCTTGGCAGGCTAGAGAGGTGAGACCATGTGAACATCATCTACTTCAACAAGGCCGAGGGCAAGGTCCTGCACCTGGGTCAGTCAAAATCAATACTCTCAGTATGGACTAGAGAAACTAACAGATTGAGAGCAACCCTATGGACATGGATTTGGGGGTACTGGTGGACAGGAAAACTGTACGTGACCCGGCAGCATGTGTCTGTAGCCCAGAAAGTCAACCATGTCCTGGACTGCTTCAAAAGAAGGGTGGCCAGTAGGGTGAGGGGAGTGATTTTCCCTATCCTAGTGAGACACCACCTGGAGTACCACACCCAGGGTGCTCAGCACCAGGAAGACATGGACATGTTGGGTCCAAAGAAGGGTCTGAGAGCTGGAGTACTTTTCCAATAAAGACACACTGAGTGTGTTGGAATTGTACAACATTTCAACAAACCAAAGAGGAATCTGCGTGTTAACACCAGTGAAGAAGCTCTATGAAGAAATTCCATCCTTTTAAGAAAGGCCTGAAAATACATTGATCAGTCTGGTCAATAGGCAAATTCCTAGCCATCCACTAGCCAGCCATTAGTACTTCAGCACTCCAGAAACACATTCAGTTTCCTGAGAGCAAACAATACCAACATGCCAACTCAAAATGACCTCATAGGTCTACTTAAGAAATGAAAAAATTCTGAAGCTTAGGAAGCCTTACAGTATGATATATTCACATGTTAACTTATAATTCAATGACAGTTTGTCATTTAAATGCATACAGGATTGGTATCAAGTAATCAAGATGACCTTGCAAATTCAGAGAAATAATGCTCAGTGAACTCAAAAAACAACTTCTAGTTAACAGCAGCCAGTGGAGAAACCCAGGCAGACTTTATGGCTATGAGAGGCCAGAGACACAGAGAACATTTCCTCATTTTCATTTTCGTTCCTTTACTACCACTGCAAGAGTTTATCACTCAAATGCTAATAAGCAGGAACAGGGCGTGGCCAGGGTTTCATCAGCACAGAGTTCACATGTAAACACAAACTGGATTCCATCAGAGGTCTTGTCTCAAGATGGACACCAGAATCTAACCAAAGGTCTCAGCAGCTTATAAGGCTTGTGGTAATGAGCAGAAAGCTGATGTTATCTACTCACAAGGACAGGCTTAAAGAAACAAAAGAGGTAGAAAACCCATCTTACATGAGCAAATATTTATCCAGACAGAGTTCCTACTGAACTGGTCAGTAGTTTAATCCCTGTGACATCCCAATAGGGTGTTACATAACTGTGACATCCCAAAGGACAGTTACCTGGTTATTTCTTTTTCACTCTAGCAGGAAAATTTTTTAAAAATGCTCTGTTAAAAAGACTTAAAACCCAATCTTGTCTAAAATACAACATTTCTGATGCAGACTTACCTACAAAAAACAAAAGCTAAGAATTCAAGACAGCAAACCCCATCCAAGAGAGGCTTTATGAATTGCTTGAAACAGATGTCATTTTTCTGGATGATCTGAAAGTAATTTTTGTGGAGGCACTCATCTCCTGCCAGCCCCTAACATGTCAAAGCATGCCAATGACATGTCTAGCAGTGCAAAGCCATAGTGAATAAATTACTTTTGCTTCCAACTTAGTCATCCTATAGTCAAATTCTTGCCATGTCCTCTATGTAGCCCTGAATCCACAGCCTTCGTGCAGTCCTACCTATCTTCTACAACTATCAATCATATCTATGGTTACTATTTCACATTTACTGTGCTGCTTACAACAAGTAAAGACAGAAAGCAATCAGTCATTTTACTATTCATTGTAGTATATTTGCCCTACCTTGCAAGTATCCACATTCCTGAGAAGGTGCTTAACATGACATTGCCGGAACATTATTAGAAACACTGCACCACATACCTTCCCCTGTTGCATTGAACAGTCCACACATCCCACTTGAATGTTTCCATGTTTTGCTCCAGGGATTATCTGTAATCTTTCAAAGTCAGTCCCAAGTACCACAATATCACATCCTGATGCATATGCCTAAAGTATATAAAAAAAAAAAAATACATAAAAACACCCCAAAGAAAACAAAAACCCCCCAAAATAGCGTAAAGCTTTATCTACTCACAGTGTATCAGTGAAGTATGAAACAGTATAGTCCATGCATCCTATCCATGTAAAAAACTATACAGACAGTAGAACAGAGGTATTTGCAGAGATCATACAGATGTCTGCAATTTAAAACCGAGCAACAGAAGTGGCAAATTACTCCTTCTCCATGCTTACAAGTGCATCACAACACTTGAATAACAAGCAAATAGTGGTTCATGATAGAAAAGGCAAACAAAAGATGGAAATACAAAAACATCTAAAAGAAAAGCATAAAAACCAAAGTTCTTGCAATCTAGGAAAAAGTAATATATTTCTTAGACTGGAGACAGACTTTAGAAGTTATTTTACTGAAACATTCAGTAAGGACTTTGTATGGGAAAAAATCCAAAGGGTAACAAAATGAAGCTTAATTATACAAAAGCAAACCTGTCCTCTCAGACTTGTTGAGTCTCCTGTTATCCGCATTAATTCTATTCTCTCTTAAGTTTATGTTTCACTGAGCATGCTGATATATCTAACACATTCAGAGCCAGTTCATTGAGTCCTGCAATGTTTGAGCCAAAATTTCTTCCTATATTCTATTAAGTCTTATAAGATACTGAGTACAGATAAAAATAGAAGATTAAATGCTGGAGAAACTTGTAGAAACAACAGTGAGCAGCATCATCCAATTAGCCTAAGAAAGCAGCATTCAAGGATGAAAGTCCTGGAAGAAGGAATGCACGCCCATTAAAACGTTAGTCAGAAAGACAGCAACAAAATTAAGAGCACAAACAACAGTGTTCTGTTAGAGAGCAAGAGAGTGATAAAAGGATCAAAAATACCGTTTTAATTGACTAAAAGTTTCAAGAGCAGAACAGTCTCACAGAAACTGAAGATGGAAGATTTCCATACACTGACAAAAATGATCATGCCTTACAACCAACTCCTCTACTAATTTCTGATACATTAAATAAAAACTGTGGACTTGAAAACAAAAGCAGAATAACTGAAGGCTAGATATATAAATTGGAAGTCTGATGATCGTGTTTTCAGGTGTTTTACATGAAATAATATTTTACCAAGGCTGGCATAGACTAATGTACCATTACACACATTTAAAATAAATAAAACTAAAAATATGGAGATTTTTCAAAGACATTTTTCCCCACAAAGGATTAAGTGATGCTTCAAAAAAGAGTCTTAGCCAGAAGACTGTGACCGCCATTACCAGCCAATATTCAGTTACCACATTGCAACCAGCAGAACACTAGGCACCACCTCATAATTGAAAATGCTGTCTATAATTCTGCAGACCAAACAGAACCATATATTTATTTATGATCACTTACTACTGGTAAGTTTTTGAGCCCCTTCCTGTCCAGTTCCCCCTTCAGCTTCAAGACATTCAAGCAGTGTAATTCCTCTTGTAAAAAGAGCAGCATTTATTACTAACTGACATACTGAACAGCAGGTTCCAAAGCAATCTAACTGAAAACTCATTCCAAAAGAGGAGTTTGAGTACTAATTTTTGATCAAATGTTAAAGTAATTATTTTGATACTGTGAAGGCATGAACTTTAGACCTGTTCATCACAGAACATTTTTTTCTTCAGTTAAAAACGATCTCACCTGGTGACTCACTGGTGAAGTCCACAGTTCTCCAGAAAAAGCTTTTTCAAAAGTATCCTATGCACAATTTTTCCCAAAGCCATTTTGTAGAATTTAGAGTTCTGTACAGAGGCAGTTTTAAGGAAAACAAATACAAACAAAAAGAAGTGCTTCTATGTAAAGATACAACATAGAAACATAGACATAGCTTTATTAAAAATGTATTTAAGATTTAAGTGTCAAAGGCTGTATGAAGCCCACCTGCTGTGTATGCCCCCCTAGGCCTCATGAGCACTTCAAAGACTTACTACTCATATCTACTTCTTCTGCTCCTATTTCTAGTTTTACAGGAAAGCCTGAAATCACCTCATGCCACCACCACAATCATAGGATAGAACGTAAAGAATGCCTTGGATTGGAAGGGACCTTAAAAGTTCCAACTCCTTTGCAATCGGCAGCAACATCTTTCACTAGACCAGGTTGCTCAGAGCCCCATCCAACCCAGCCTCGAACACTTCCAGGGATGAGGCATCCATAGCTTCTCTGGACAACTATTCCAGTGCCTCATTACCTCACAGTAAAGAATTTCTTTCTAACATCTAATCTAAATCTATTCTCAGTCTGAAGCCATTCCCCCTTGTCCTGTCACTACACGTTCTTGGTCTCTCTCCACCTTTCTTGTAGAGTCCCTCCAGTTTTTGGAAGACCACAATGAGGTAGTCCTTAAGCCCTCTCTTTTCCAGACTGAACTTCTTCTCTCAGTCTTTTCTCATGCAGAGGTGCTCCATCCCTCCAATTATATTCATGGCCCTCCTCTGGACTTGCTCCAAAGGGTCCATGTCATTCCTGTGCTGGGGACCCCAGACCTGAATGCAGTGTTCCAGGTGGGTTCTCACCAGAACGGAGCAGAGCAGAGGGGCAGAATCCCCTCCTTCCCCTTCTGCCCACGCTGCTTTGGATGCAGCCCAGGACACGTTTGGCTTTCTGGGCTGTGAGTGCACATGGCTGGGTCATGTCCAGCCTTGCACCCACCAGCACCCCCAAGTCCTTCACCTCGCTGCTTTTGATCTGTTCATCCCCCAGCCTGTGTTGATACTGGGAGCTGCCCTGACCCAGGTGTAGCACCTTGCACCTGGACTTGTTAAACTTCATATAAAGCTCTATACTTCCATCATAGTGAGCAGGGACCAACACATGCAGTAACACATACTATTAGTAGAAATTACGAAATTCATAAAATAACCATTTTAATGAGATCAATAACTCCATCAGTTTTAAGTCCTCAGGACACCTCGCATTTTGCACTAAAAGAACTCTGTTAGTAACTATCAAATATTATACATTGGAGACTTGAGGAACTGGCATATTCATCAGTGCACCAGGAGAAAAGATTTTAAATAGAATCACAGAATATACTGAACTGGAAGGGACCCACAAAGACCATCGGAGTCCAACGCCTGGCCCTACACAGGAAGCTCCAAGAATCACACTACATGCCCAAGAGCAGTGTCAAAACATTTCTTGAACTCTGTCAGGCTGGTACTGTGACCACTTCCCTGGGGAGCCTGTTCCAGTGCCCAACCACCCTCTGAGACAGCAACCTTTTCCTAATATCCAGCCTATACCTGCCCTTCAGGACATTCCATAGAGTCCTGTCACTGATCACCAGAAAGAAGGGGTCAGTCCTGCCCCTCCATTTTCCCTCATGAAGAAGATGTAGGTTGCCATGAGGTCTCCCCTCAGTCTCCTCTTAGCCAGGCTATCACTGCTGATGTGGCTTTGCTTCCAGACCTTTCACTGTCTCCTTTGGATGCTTTCTCATAGCTTTATGCCATTTTTACATTGTGCTGCTCAAAACCCAGAACGCAGGCTAGCTCCTGCTAACCTGGGATGTGATGGACAAGAAATATTAAAGAAGGATTCAAGCATCCTAGACTTGCTGTTTCCTGAAGGTGTCCCCTTTATGAATATGAAATGAGAACTATACCTCCTCCTCTCTTCTGCTATGTTTAAACATGGCTATTATTTTATATTCAATAATAGCTTCATATGCCAGGTGTTTAAAAAAACATCAAATTGTCAAACTGGGGATGATAAAAACTTGTGATAAAAACTTGGGGAGTATCTTCTCATCCTAGCAGTTCAACCAATTAATTGTAAGTGCACTTGTAAGAAGGTAAGGGTAAGATGACTGCCCTTTCAAAATTTTGTTTTTAGAAGAAAAATATAATAATTCCACCCTTATGTTCTAGTATTTCTCCACACTACTTGAAAAAAATGATATTTGGGGAGAAAAAAGAATCACTTCAGACATTGGTCTGTTCACATAGATTAGATCATACTCGGTCACATTGGCTTCCCAGTGCCCCACAAGCTGCCGAACCCCTGACTACCTCTGAAGCCTGTGGAGCTGATCTGTTCCCAAAGAGATAGAGAAAAAAAGACATTTTCAAAGAGCTTCCAAATACAACTACAGCCAAGCAGAAGGATGATGACTTGGAGGTTACTTCTGATGTTTAGTTAATGCTGGCCTGCAGGAGAACCACAATTTCAAAGACAAAAGTCAAGGGATGCAGAGGGTAGGGAAGTTACATATTGCAATGGAAGAAGTCTCTAAATAAGAGGGTGACTAAGTTTTCTGGCAAATAATACCGCAACTGGCACCCTTTTCTACTGTTGCCTACTGTTCCCATTACTCCTTACACTGACCAGACACTTTAGGAGGGAAGCTTGTGTATTCCCCTCCTCCTAAGGTGTCGGTCCTTTGGTTCTTTGTTGTCCCCCCTGCAACTCATCCATTAGACTCTATCTGTGCCAAGATATCAAATCCTTTTACACACTCACTGGAGCCCAGACTCCAGCTCTAAATGAGGTTCCTGAGCAGCAGTATCTTACCAAGACATTTCTCTAAACAAAGTGCATAAAATTAACTGCTGGACTAATTTTACACTTAGATTTTTTTATTCACTGCAGAGGTATTTTAGTGCAGTATAATAGAAGACTGTACTCAGGAGTAAGAAGTATCTTCCATACCCTAACAGTGTCTCAGATATAACAAATATTAATTCTGCCGACCAGTCACTTTATCTAACTTTTACTGCGAGACTTGTCCACGATAGTTCACATGCCACTCATCTTAATTTTAACAGCAGCTAACAAGAGTGCATTTTTATAAGCTATGGTAACTAAGAAAAAAGGTAATTCCAGTCTTCTCTTAAGCAGAGGGCAAGAAGTGATTCCAGTACAAGAATTTCTTGTATGTATATATATAGAGAGACACACACATATGTATTATAACATACATATACACACACACACACTCTTACCTATATTACCTGGCCCTTGGCAGGGAGGGGAAGGGAGGGAAAAGGGAGCACAAAATGCTGCCAGACAGTTGAATGAAGAAAGAATTCCTAAATATGTATTAATGTATTAAATATGTATTAATTTTAAAAAATAGTAATAATATTAGAACCCTAAGATGAGTTTTTGAAGCAAGCAGAGCCTCTAGGTCTGATGCTGGCAGGCCATAAAGCCTTTCACCTTAAGAATGCCCTAGAACATTTACAAGAAAGTTGTCTTTGCACAGTAAGACAAGCAGATAACGTGATATTATCATGTACTTGGAATGTTTATTAAACAATGCTTTGTTCTTCTGTTACAGAAATAAACAAGATAGAACTAGTTCAAACTGCAGGACCATGGATCTCACTTGCTGACATAGCAAACAAGCCTGAAATTAGGGAGTAAAAGATGTTCCAGGCCTGTGAAAATAAATGTGATTTTGCATTGCAGAAGCGGGTTTTCACCAAAAAACATTTCAATCCGTTCTTTCAATCCAATGTCGGCTCTTATTTCTAAATTAATATTTCTTTGAAGAAGAATAACAGATATTTTGACTCTAGCAGTGCTTTAAAAGCATGGAGTTTTAACAGAAAATAATGAAGACAATTATATGAACTCTTCTGACTTCTTTCTAACATGAAAGCCTGATATACACAACTCACAATTCGAGACTGGTACTGGGAAATTACTATCAACAGAAGGAAAGCAAACGATCAGGGGTCTCGACCTCTTACGTAGCACAGCACCTCTAATACAATTATTTCCCTTACGCTCAACCTTCTTGACATATTTCTTCTGTGTACTGACATACAAAGGTTTAGCTGTAGTTTCTGCTACAGCTACGTAAGGACTGACACATTACCTTGGACAACTTGTACAAACTTCATTTAACCTATGTCTCTTACATGAATGGCACAAGTACACCTAACATTAATTTGCAGCTATTATCCGTGGTTAAATGCGGCAGAACGTGTGTGCACACATGCATATTTATAAAGACTTTATATATATATATATTTAAACACATGCAAGCACATATGGGATGAACATACACTAGAAAGGTAATGCAGAACCCAGTAAAAGTCAAGATAAAAACTAAAGACAAATCTATGAAGCAGATGATACTGAAATAATTGCTATACTTTTCTGCCCTGCGCACAGAATGGTCAAAATCAAAAGAGTCATCGTGAGCCACATGGTATCTTGCCAAATTATTTTTTTCTATTTTAGTATGGTCTCCCTCCATCCCCACTTTTGCATCAGAACTTACACTAGTCTAAGTATTCCACTTAAATATCTTCTTTTAAATAATTTAATTCTTCTATTAGGATGCTAAATTGAATTTTAAGAAATAATCTTTCATCATATTTGGAAAAGAAACCCCAACTTTCAAATTTATCAAAAATACTTGAAATATTATACTACAACTGTATTACAGTATATATAAGTACCAAATTGATTGGCCATGCACTTAGAATCATATTTCACTGAAACTGCACTTTTCACTGATGTGTAAAGAAATATTACCAATTTTTTAAGATTAATTCAGTTAAGAAACAATTGATTTCTTATGTCCAGAGTAGCTTAACTGAAATACCATTAAAAAAAAAAAAAAAAAAAAAAAGGAAGTCTTAAAAAGGTTCCCTTACTAAATTCCTTCCCTTCATTTAATCCCAACCAAGAAGCAGGTGAGGTGTAACCAGTGTAATTTCTTGACTGACTCTTATGAACACTCAGTTAATTTTCTGGACTACAGACAACCAGGGAGCTCTAAGTACAAATATTAACTATTTTCTAGACAGATAAGTAAGAATACCATTGAGTCACAGAAATTACTTTTATTTATCAAAAAACTTTGCAGAATGGGAAGCCTTTTTCTATTGCAACCCAATATCTTTAGAAAATTCAGTGCGGTCTTGACCAAGCTATCAAACCCCAACCCAGCCCAAATTTTACAAGTGCCTTTTAACTTCATATTTCAAGTTCCCAGTTCTATTAATTATACAAAGCAGTCTCAAGTCCAGAATTAGTTTAATCACACATAGAGACGAAATCTGTCATGGAAATATTTTTATTCCTTTGAAATAATCCATGTAATTAATCCTTCTCTAACATATTTTTACCTCTACAAACAATTGCTCTTTTGTGACTTTCATTATGAGTCTTGAGACTTGTACTTCTAAAGTTGCTATTGCTCACTGAGATTTCCTGCCCCCCTGCCATCTTCTGCTACTTTGGTGGGGAGAAGTAATAAAAAAACTTTACCAAATCAGAACCGAATATGCAAACAAATTGTATCAGTGCTGGTTACCCACTTAATAACTTAAATACAACTTCAGTAATAACTAGTTCAGAGGACTCCTGTGTGATGAACTCCATGAGCTTTTTAAACTTTTACTCAAATATTTCAGATCTGAAATAAATAAAAGAAAGCAAAAGATGTCTTCCACTGTGGACAAGTACATGGAAAATAAAACAGTTCAGTATCAGGAGAGGGACATAAAGAATAACAGGTAAATTCTGAGAGCCAGGTTCTCATTGATTCAGTGTGCCATACGCTACTACCACCTGCCCTCAGCAGAGAAACAACAGGTACGCATCTTATGGTATCTTGATGCTTATGAGCCTTTTTATACCTATAAATAAGAGACGGACTAAAAACTTTTTATCAGTGTTCTCTCCAAGGATGCTCGTGCTCCACTTTACACTTCACATTCTAAAACAAAGTCAGAACAACAAACCTGCTCCCATTAGAACAAATCTCTGAAATACCTCCTTAAAACATAACTGCACATATTCAAAAAGGTGGATACAATTTGGTGCATACAAGCAGTCTTACACTAATTTTGCTTCAAATTTTTCAGAGTTTAAGAGAAGAATCTTGATATTTTTAACTCAAAACTGTAGTATTTTAAAACGCTGCACTTTAAATATTCAGTGCTGCCTATCAGAAAATATCCTGAAGCATACTGTAGCTAAAAAAAAAAATTATAGACCAAGTCCTGCTGTTGGAAAAAGACAACTTGCCCCTCTTGTATAGTCCATAACCCTGAAATATCAACTCCTATGAGTTCTCAGCCACAAAAACTGGAAGCATAGAAGTTTGACATTTTTGGGGTTTTTTTCCATTTCTAAAATACAATTCAATAGTATTTACACTTATTAATGCTTATATCGTAATTTCAGACAGGGAAAAACTATGGTCAATTTTTTTTTCTTGGGTTTTCTAAAGGTTAAGTCCATCGTCGCTTTCCAAAAAAAGCAGAAATTAGCTTCAGTACCTTTCACTTCTTAATCCTTCTGAACAATCTCACTAACTTCACACAGCCTTATAGAATCAGTAAAGACAACAAAAACAGCCCTGAAGCAGTCAAGGATATTTCTGTTAGCCTTTTTAAACCTGAGGAAAAGAAATCCATTAATAACCTTCCAGGGAAATGGATAATGAAAGGAAGATGAATGCAACTATAGGAAACATTGTTATTACATTTATATCACAGAAACATTGTTACACTATACTTATATGAAAACAGCTCCTCCAAAAGAGAGACCACAGTAATGAAAATCCTAAACTACACTTCCCAATCATTCCTTTCTCCTCAAGAATAGAGTCCTACTCTTCTTATCCACTGGAGACCTCTAAAACTTTACGTAAGTTCAGCTGTAACAAGTAGAAAGCGATTCTAGTGACATGAATGACTTGAAATAATTCCCTCAAAAAAGAATGTCATCAAAATGGGAAACTTATGAGAACATATTTTTAAAGCTTACTAGCATTCCACTGTAAAGCAAACCTCCTTGTCTCTTACCAAACAGCTTCTCACCACAGGTGAGTCTTTGACATTTCTGGATATGTAAAATTAGAGGGTTTGGCACAGTTTGGTATCTGAATTCCCAATTGCTGTAGTTTAAGAAATCTTCCAATATGAACTTATTTATAGGAAGCAAGGACATCTCCGGACAACGCTGCAGACAGACTCCGCAGAGCCAGCCTAACCCTGGGGGAAGCAGCTCTTTGCTCCACTGCCCCAGAGCCAAGCTGCAAGTAGCCAGATGAACTTAACTGCGTACACCAGATGGGACAGCAAACAACAAGTTCTCATTCCTGCATTTCCATCTACCATTTCCCTATCAAATTGGAAAGCACGCCATGCTGAAGCTGGGGGCAGCCATAAAAGGTAAGGTTAAAAATACCCCAGCGTGCTGCCCTGAGAAACTTTGCTGCGTCTGATTTCATTCCTCTTCAGCCTCACGCAGAGGGAGGGTAGGAAGAAGAGCACAACAGAAGTCTGTTTACAAAACAAAAGCAAAAGGAAGGAAAACGCACGCTAATAAAGACTTTGGCCTTTACAACTCACTCAGGTGTTTTCTCTCCACTCTAAGAACAAACATCGACAGGGAGTTCAAACACGCTTTGAAAACCTCAACAACACTAGGGCTGGGTATTCCAAGGTCTTCCTCAGCAATGCCCAGGAGAAGATTTCAGCCACCTTCCC
>NW_008236932.1:80539-103826 GCF_000691975.1 Corvus brachyrhynchos | reverse complement strand
GCCGCCTCACCCGCGGCGGACCCGCGGCCCCCCCCGCCTGCTGGGGCCGACAGCGGTGACCCCAAACCCATCCCCTCCCAGCCTTTTCACAAGGGCAGGGGCTCAGCCGCAGCCCTCCCATCAGGCAATGACAAGAGAAAGCACGTGGTCAAGGGAGTCGTGGGTCCCTGAGGCTTGGGAAACAAAACGTTTTTACTTGGACATCAGATTGCCTGTAGGCAGCAGGGCTTTTCACCGTCCTCATAAAATGAGAGGAAATGGAGCCGTGAAGGATAGGCACTGCAGCTCGTGAGCGGGGTTAGTGCGGGCCGGTCTGGCCCGACGAGACCAGGCAAGGTCAAGCCAGGCCCGAGCTCAGCAGGCAGTGTACGCTCCGGCTCTGCGGACCCGTCCTACCGGCGCACCTCACCGTTCCAGCAGCTCTTCACCACCAAATGTACGGAAAGTTGAGGTGTCTCCCAGTCGTGAGGCAGCGTGGCCATTCTCTCTGCTACACTGAAAGCACTTTTTAATATTTCTTTCCACTGTAGCTAGTTTTTTGTCTTCTATAATTTTCTCATAGGAATTTCAGCACTACAAGTATTTTCTCTTGTAAATTACTGGTCCTGCATCAATTTTCATTCTTAGATTATCTCTGTATCAAATATTAGAGCCCCTTTCTGCCCACCAGTTTGAAAAAATGCAAAATTAAAATAATTTGACACTGTTAGGCATAACTTTGTGTACCACATCCCCGGACACTTATAAAGTCATACTATGTATCTGTAGATGGCAATGTACGTTTCCAGTCTTTGCATAAGCAAGGTCAATCTCATACCCTTTGGGCATGATGTCTTACACATCATTTTAGTAAATATAAGTCTTGCATCCTTTGAAAAGCAGATTGACAAGCATGTCACCATAACACTATTTGCTGCTGGTAATTCATGCATACTAAAGAAAGATTTCTCTTGTTTTTAGAGTCTCCTGATATGAGAAAAAAATCCATCAGGTTTGGTAATCTGTGTATATAGATGTTCCTCCAAAGAAAATTGTAAACTCTTATAACCCTAATCACTTTTGTTTGGCAAAAGATCAAAAAGCGTATCAAATTATCCTATCAATATATAGTGATCTTAATCTGGCTAGGATTACTGATCACTGATAAATTATCTTAATTCTTCTGCCAGCTTGAGAATGTCAAAAATCAACCTTAGTGAATTTTTATGGTAACAAAAATTCTGTTCATTGGGTTCTAGGTAAGAAAGTGAATTATGACTGAAAACAGTAAGAGGCCCTCACTTGCAATTTTCAGCACAACCAACTACTTCTGGGCTCACACTGTGAACCACTCTGACTTTGCTTGCAGCCAGCTGGAACTTCTTCCCACAAGGACTGATCTGGAATAGACTGGACAGAAGAGGTCAGAGGTGCTACAGATCTATATTGGTTCTTCAAGTCTTATTCAATCCACAGGCGCTCATAGGATTTGCAGTATAACGAAAGAGAGGGCTAACAGTAGACAGCAATCCCAGACCCCTGTCTGAGGAAGGTGAAGAAATCAGGAAGGAGGGGAAACTCAGGACACCAACAAATATAATGAAAGGAAAATTTTACTCTGTAGTTGATAACTGCTGTTTAATCTATATCTATTTACAACACAGTATGACATTTATAACTAGAATAACCCTAACCTGCTGATACGCTAAGAAAATACAGAACTTCTCTTTTCCTTTCTGAGTGGGTTTGATCTTTGTCACTACTCAGATTAGTATGTTTGGCTTACTTTATAAAAGAAAGGACATTAACTTGTGTTCTCTCCTCTGTGGAGAGAGTGAGAGCCTATGTAATGACCTGTCAGGCATATAAATCCATATCAAGGCTCCCAGGAATGGGGCACTACCTTCCCCCTCCCAAATTTGCTGTCAGCAGTGCACAGTAGCACAGGAGCTTTCACACCTCACCTCACTGCTGATCCCTGACACTGCTGCTGTGCTTCTTCCACTTCTCAGCCTGGGAAATGGCAAGGACAGACACTAGCATGTGTTCTGCAGTTTGATTGATGCCCCTTCTCACTTCTGCAACATGTGTGAATTCAGCTGCAGACAAATTATGTACTGTATATTTTATTATAATGTCAAAGCGAATGCACTGTAGCACACTGGCATTTAAAAAGAAAAACTTTAAATTATTCAATACAGTTAAAAGTGTATTTATACATTGTCTTGTTGACAAAAACACAGAAGTTGGTTTAGCTCAGAATTTTAAAACTCGACAGTTTCTCAAGAAAAAAAAAAAACCAAAAAAACCCCCCAGCCACAACAACAGGTTTTTTCGTGTGTTTTTGTTCATTTCGCATATTTCCTCACCTTCTCAAAAACCACTTTTTTTCTTTTAAGAAGACCTTTGGTTTGCCTTTCACTCAGAAGAACTAAAAAACCAGAATGGGCATAAAGTTTAAGCTACGGTATTATAAAGTACCATCATAAACTCCTTTTCGTTGTTTTTCCCTCTAACCTCAGTAAATCTTCTTTATTTGAGTGTTTCAGGAGCTGCAGTTCTTCTCACAAGCTGATGACTCCTGTCATTCACAATTGCTAATGAATATGCTCACTCAGTCCCTGACTTTGTGTTTTTAGAGGGATGCTGTACAAAATAGTGTCAGTATCAGAGCACCAGGAAGGTCAGAAAGGAAAGACTCTAATTTCCCCAATATTTTAACATACAGTGTCTGTGGCTGTTCTGAAAGCCTGACAGAATTGCAGCATTTGTGCATGTACAAAAGGGTTTGGAACTGAACAATTTACCACTTTTTGATTATTGAGAAAAGTATTACTTTTTCAATAACAATGAGGCCCTTAAATGCACCATAAAGTTATACCAAGTATATGCATACACACATTTCATTAGTAAATCCTGCATATATTTTCCTGACAGTATCCAAGTCCAAAGGAGCATTTTAAATCTTAATCCCACAAGTCTCTTCTAAATTCAAAATTGCACATCTGCACAGCAAATCCATATTAACAATATTATTCAGTGTAATGCAGTACAAAATTGATATATATATGTAAATTATTTCACTTGCAGAATTACAACATATTTTGTGTTCTTTCTGTACAGGAAACATCCGCGAGTCACTCATTAACAGCTGTGAGGCCGCTTATGTCAATGATATACAGGCAGCTTTGAAAGAAGTTGGCATTTTAAGTGGCATGCTTAGAGTTTGTCTACAGTACTAGAAAATGTTGTGTTCTTCCTGTATTTCTTAATAATTAGTTACAGGAAGGTAAGATACTTTTTTATGTCTATATTTTACCTATCATGTTAAAAAACCAATGCACTGCAGCTGGGAATAACTGTCCCGCCTCATACAGTGTTTGACCTTGTCTTTGTTGCCCTTGATCTTTCTTCAGGGTTTCTCTGGTTTGTGAATACACAAGGCAAAAGTTGGACGTTAGTGAGGTTAAGACTGAAAAGTCCTTACTGATCTCCTCAAGATCTGGTGTTGCCCCTTTGTGATCACACTAGGAACCCCTTGAAGAATTACTTGATTCTCCTTTTGAGCTTTTGTGACTTTAAACAGTGTAAAGAGTCAAAACACACCACAGAATCTTGGGAAAATGTGAAATGCATAAATACATAAATACTGGCATTTATTAGTGAGGTTCTAAACAGGTGACCACTTTGTGAAACCTTTCTTTCCAAAAAGCTTGCTTTATTCATATCTTCAGTACCCTGAGTTTCATATTTGTGCCCTGAAGGTTAGAGTGATATTTGGTTGGGTTTTTTTGGGGTTTTTTTTGGTACTGTTTTCATTTGGTCAAAGACAGTTTGTAACAGCTAATGTTGCTGTCACATCTCCTATACAGTGCAGTACATTGCCTTTCACTTCAGTGATCTGATATAACCTTTTACTTGATGAGGGAAATATATACTGACTGGTGTCCCTTTTTACAAGGTATTGGTAAAGCTACTTTCATTTATTAAATTCAGGTTTTATTTGGCTTTTGGTGATACTTTTGTTCCAGCTGAGAGTATCATAAAGCTTAGTTGATTCTAAGGTAAAAGTCAACCATTACTAGATCCTTCAGGCTTGCAAATTAACAGTTTACAGTTAACAGGCTTTTAAAATTTCCATTCGTATTCAGAGTTTTACATTCATTTCACATAACTGAGATTTAAGCTACTTTTGAAGAAAATCGTGAAAGGGCTGCTAGATAATACATTAACTGTCCACTCCTTCCCCATGTATTTATAAAATATTCTGTGATCCCTGACAGCTGAGGATGCTGAGCTGGACTTTATCCCCTGAGTGAGAGTGATGGGGGGCCCTGGCAAGTCTGCCCATCACTTTCCAGCAGGCTGCTGCCAGGACATGGATCTGCACCACAGCAGAGCTGGGAGAGCCAGGAGGGCTGCTCTGGCATGGAGCTGCAGTGAAAAATATCTACTGGTGGATTCCGCAGTGCATGGTTGAGAGTGATCTTTTTTGACATGTTGAAGTCCTATCCTACTGCAAATACTAAAGAGTGACGATTTCCAGATGTGTCAGTCAGTTTTCACATCAGTTTTCACGTCATGTCATCAGTCTCATTTGCACAGGGTACTTTTTTGCCATGGTGCTATAGTCAGTATCCTGGAAATGACTGAGTCAGTCTTTCTCCACCCATACAGTTGGCCAGTTATTTGTGTAGACCTGGGAAGTTCCATCTGGCCTTGGAGAAATTCTGCTGACAGCTCACCTGCTGGCACTGAACTCTGATTAGGCTGCTGATATATAGTCTGTTACTTGAGATTCACATGAACAGCTGTTGAAATAGTCATTATGCAGTATTATCTACGAGAATGTATTTGTCCTTTTTATGTCAATTCTGAATTATTCAGTAAGTCTATTTCTTTTTTATAAACTGTGAATTTCAGGTTGAGCATAATAACAAATACTATTTTTTTTAGTTTGCTGTGAAATGTGAAGTGATATGTAAATAAATATGTAGACTCCATATTCACATAATGAATTGTCATACTGCCAGTCTATTCCAATAAAGAATATTCTTTTATAAGTTTTGAACTCTCTGGGGTATTTCAGATGGCATATGGTTTCCATATCAGGCTTAGAAGAATGACATCCCTTATATGTGTCCCTAAGAAACTTACCTGAGGTATAATGCAATCACTTTACTTTTCTTTTCATGTTTGTATCAAGAGCTTGGATATGTGTGTTTCCAAATTCAGTATCAGCACATCTCCACAAATCTCTTGCATACAGACATTTGTATTTAGGCCTTTAAAAGAGCTTGAGATGCTCAAGGACTAGCCTGGAAAAAAAAAAAAAGAAGTGATTTTATGCTATTATTTCAACCTGTTAAGGTTGAAATGGTTAGGCTGTTAATGGTTAGGTTTTAACCTCTTAGGAGGATGACTGAGCTTTTGATGGAGGATTGGTTATTCCTTATACCTGTACACAGATGGCCATTCAAGTATTGAGAAAGAAAAAAACACAAAACACAAAAGCTCATTGTTCTTTCCAGTGGCAGTGGAACAAACAATTTTATCCTCAAATGCATACACCCCTTCTTATTTCACAGCCATTTTGTGAGGTAGACCTGTATTTTGTTCTTTTGCCAGCAGTTTTCATGGTATGCTGCTCACAAGTTGTTTCTTTTTCTGATTGCTACATTTCATTAACATAGTTCACATTCATATGTGCAAATACAGGGTGTCTGAACTGTCAGGCATACTTGCATTTGCAAGATTAATATTACCTTTTTAATACAGATTTTATTCCACAAGTAGGGAAGAGAAAGGAAGAGCAACCAAACGAAGGACGGTTTGTCTGTGTTAGTGCACATTCATTCCACCATTCAATGGCATATTCATAATGCTCTAGAAACATATAATTTGACAAAGGTGCTGAGACAAATGAAATGTTTCAGCCTGGTGGTAAATTATCCACTGACTGTTATATGCTGAGTAGAAAATGGTGTTCCAGTTATTGATTTGAGTGGAACAAACCACACACTTAACAAAGCTGGAAAAAAGCTATTAAAATTGCTATCTTTCTCATCACTTGATCACCTATATGTCATCTATTTTTCATTATAAGCTAATAAAGTGTTTGTGTTTCTATAGGAGAGAATGGTCTTGAAACATCCTCCATTTCATAAACAAAAAACTGTAAGATTTTTTAAAATAGTTGTGGACAGGAAATAAAATTTACACATGCATATTTTAAAACATATTAAAGGGTGGTGGTTGTTCATTAGTACCAGCAAAACAGTACTTCATCTGTTTTGCAGGTAAAGAGAATAATTTTTTACCAGATTAAGAAATAAAGCACATGCAATTTCTTTGTTTAAAGTTTGTTAAGAGTGTAAAATATCACCGTATTTTATGAACACTATGACTTTCCTGAAACAGCATGTGGGTTTGTGGTGTACATTGCCCAAGAGCAATATTGCTTTCTCATGACTCTCTTCCACCACATATTGTACAGTCCACCTCAATGGACTGATTTTATTTACTGCTGAGTCAATATTTACCACTTTGCTACTGCCTGCAGTAGTTTTAATCCCTGTCTGAGCAACTGAATGGTACCAGGAGCTTTTTAAAGCTTCAGGCCTTAATCCTGTCATATTCAACGAGTTTCTAGTGAAAGTTAAGGATGTTCAACACCCCAAAGTAGTAGAATGCCTTGGTTATTATTGTTTATTACTTGTATTGCAATAGCCCTAGAGGACTTGATTAAGCAATGGGGAAATACTCTGTGAGGCAGGGCATATATAAAACCTAGAAGGTGCTTTTTTGTCCACAGTTTTTTTCTAACACCATGGAACAAGTAGTAGGATTTCTTTTTCCCTGCATGTGTGAACAGAAGGGATCCAGTTGTACCAGAAACATACACCTCAGAAGGAACCAAACATAAGAGGAAATATGAAAGAAATAACATAACATCAGCCATCAAGAAGCTGGTGTCCTCTGCTTTGATATGCTAAATCACTTTGTAAATGCAGACTGCAGACAGGCCTGTTTCAGTCTTTCTTCTGCAAGTAGGTATATGGCTTTGTAAGCAGTTTATTCTGACAGGTTTTCAGCAGTGATTTAAAAACACAAAATCTGCTTAAACGTACAGATATTAAAATGCCAACAGGACAAATGAAAAACAGCTGTACAAAGCTTTCTTCTGTAAATACATGTAGCTCACATGTAAAAAATTGTATCAGCTTGTTGTAGACTGTCAGCTGTATTGTAAAGACACTGTCCTTAGACCCATTGCTGAGGAAGAGAAATAAATTTCTCTTCTGCAATTCCAGTGTCCTATTTGGTATGTTAACTGCAGAATTTCCATTGCAAAGACCATTGTGACTCAGTAGCCCTGCTAAATAAGCAGAAGTGCTCTAATTAGTCTAATGACTACAAGGAATTGTTGCTTGTGCTTAATATCAAGTATATTACCTCTATTTTTTCTGGGGGACTTCACAAAAAAAAAGGTAGCAAATACAGTCACATGGTAAAATATGTCTTCTGGTGTGCATTTGCAGCTTACTCTATCTTCTATCTAAATAAAAATAGAAAGCCCAAGTCTTGCCCCAGGAAGAGAGAGAAATAAAACTGATAGCAATCATATATAATCTATAATTAGATCCTGTGTTTAAATACACTACTCCAGAGAGGAAAATAATTAAACAAGAGACCAAATAAATAACCAGCACCAGAAAGCCTAAAACTGGCAGTTCAGTCTGGTAAATTGTTTCCTGCACTTCAGGTCCACATAAACATCACCAGTCCTGTGTACCTCATTGTGAGTCTGTGTGTGCAAATGTGTGCATCCATCCATGTGTGTTTTTGTGTGGGAGAAAGAGACTACGAATCACCACCAATACATGCTATTTGGCATGTTATCAGCACATGTAGCAATCAGCAATAATTGCTTGAAATATGAAGAGATATGAATGTTTAATTATGTCATTGGTAGATGATTCAAACAACAGCACATCAGCCTTTGCATTACAGATTTTCATTTTTCTAAGAAGTCACAGTGCTTTCATGTTACACAACAAGTACTGTCTAATATGAAATAGATTTTTTTCCAAGATGCAGCACTACTACAGTTTTTGCATTAACACCAAGTGACTATTTGACAAATCAATATTGAACTATTTTAATGTGCTATATAATAAGCAACAGAAAATACAAAATAAAATATGAAAACCATTAAAATCAACAATTTGGGTTTTACCATAGATAAAATTTACTGTGACAAAGGTAGTTTTCCACTGAACTGTTCATGTACATGTAAATAAAAACTAGTGTTCTCAGGAAAGCTCCAGTGAGTATTATGTCTTGGTTTCTGTATTGCTTGTGCAGTTTTAAAACTGTCATCTTCAATAACTTACAAAACTGTAAGGAAAAGCAGGGCTCAAACCGAAAGCATTAAAACCCCCAAGAACTCTTTAACAAAGGATATAAATATATCTTGGGGAAAAAAAAAACAACAAATGAATTGTTCATGTTTCATAGTCTGTGACTTCCATGTTAATTCTAAACTTGTTTTAGTTCTGACTTTTAATTTATAGGGTTCCAAATTCAATGCTATCACAGCATTCTTTTTTGTGAAGTTACATTTCACAAGGACCACAAAAGCATTTTAAATGTGGGAAGTGGTAATTGTTATAAGGCCACTTTACGTAATATTGCATTAAATAAAATAATTGAATTGGAAGAAATTTAAAGTTTCATAAAAGAAGGAAAAATGAGTAGACTTGCTGCACAATTTTATATTGCCCACTGGTCTGACAACAGGAAGGAGAATGGAAATTAAAGCACAAGGCAAATCATTAACATATTGTCCAGCTGTTAGTTTTATCCCATTTGGAGAAATCTAATAAGAAAAATACCTAGAAATAGCTTCATTTGTTATTAAACAAGTGATCTAATTTTGGCCAAGTGTGCATTTTATTCACTGATGACAAAAACTGGGAGATGAATCTGGAAATTTTCCAAACCATTTTATAGCTACTAAATACTCAAAAAATAAGAGCTTGATCATCTTTTATGTAAATCAGAAAAGTGATATATGACTTGGAGTGTGAAATTGATGGATATAGAAGTGTATAAATGTTGGTGGAACACTTTACCCCTCAATATATCTGGGCAGTTGCCAATGGAGTGTTTTGAGAAGCTCACTAGTGCCCTCTGAAGATGGTACTTAGTTGCCTGTCTATTGCAAATATTTGTCAATAGCCCCCCTAAGAGCCTCTTGCAAGAGAGAGTAGACAGGACTAAATCAACTGAGCAGAGAGGGAAGTATGTCCCTTCTCATTCATTACCACTGTTAAGTGAAATATGGGAGCCCTTGGCCTAAGATGCTTGGGACACTAAATTTACTCACAGGTGCCCTTATTAGGGTCTAAGTTTTTACAAACTTACCTTCTAGCGCTTTTCTGATGGGTGCCACTGCAGCAGCCAGCAGCTGCATAACCTGCCTGTCATGTCCGCTCAGACTCACGTGCCGTTCCCATTGTTGCCTCTTTCAATCTCCTCACAAATGTGCCATAGGCACAGGACAAACCTGGTGGTCTGTAGACTGCTACAAACCAGATTATTTTACAGTGAGCTGCTCTCCATTAAAAGCTGCCTTTTAACACTTCCTTACCGCTACATAAAGGAGTGCAATGCACACGGTGAGTGACTGAAGATTCTGTAAATACATGCTCTCAGTAATGTAATTGCTCATTCATACATTTCTGTGACTTTGCAGTGCATGCATCCCACAACAAAATTTCTATTGTGCTGTTGCAAACAAGCTGTGTGCAGATCAAGGTAACCTGAGGATAAACCTTTACAAGCTACATATGGATTCATCACCTTTGTTCATATCAGCACACACTTTTTCACATAGAGGCTGTTTTCATAATTTTACACCTGAGAAGGACACACAAAATTGACACACTACTACTTTTTCTCTGCTCCATAACTTTGGTTGGCAGCACCATAACAAAGACCTTTGCTGCACATGATCACACAGATACACAACAGAAAAATCAGTGTCAGATGCAGCTCAAGCTACAGAAAATTCTGAAATGTGCAACTTTGTGTAATATTGTGCAGCCAAAAGCCTTAATAATTGCAGTATTTGTGTTGTTTGGCTGTTAAGTGGCTTTTGTTTCAGCATTGAATAGACGCAGTGCTGCTGCTTTTCTCGGGGTTTTTTTTCTTTACATGAGACTGTCACCTTAGCTGGCCTGAACCTGCATGAGATATATTCCTTCCAGCCTATTTCCCGCTCTTCACTGAAGTGAATGCTGATTTTTTTTTACTGTTCTCAGTAGGAAGTCCATTGAGCTATCTTTTATTATCTCACAGACATTCTTATATAGTCTGTGTGCTGCAGTGTTGCAACATGGGACTTTAAATTCCTCTGTGCTTCAGATCATACTTGTCATGGGAAATGATAGGGTGTGATTATTTTAGGCCTGTTCAGCAAGATACTCCCAAGTCCTCAAATACAAGTCGTGCTGGTTTCAGCAGTTAAACCATGACACAAGTCTATATACACACAGAATTAATATTATTTAAAAACAAATACAGCTTTCTATATCGCTTTTATATATTGGATTTTATCCCCCATTGAATTTTTCAGTCTTTATGAGAGGAGTATGGGGATCTTTCAAGTTTCTTAAGGAAGCAGGCCTGAACTCACAGTTCAAATGGGACTGCACAGTCTACAGTAGATGGGAGAAAGTCTCTGGACATGACCCAGGGAGAATGGGTCACCGGCTCATAGCCTGCTCCAGCGCTGCCTGCAGTGGCTGGTGCTCCAGAACTGAGTCAGCCTGGACAAGGCTTGGGAGCACCTAACACCAGCTTCCAGTGCCTATGAGGGACTGTCAGAAGCTGGGATCTCCTCAGTGGGGCACAGTGGGCAGGTGAGGGGCAGGAGAGACTGAAACCAGCCATTTGGAAACCTTTCCCCAGGAGGACAGATGAGCAGCAGCTCAGGCTGCCCAGGGGCTGTGCACACTCCCTCCCTCCCTGAACAGCCTGGTCTGACCCCCATGGCTTCTAGTGCTAGGAGCAATGTCTTGTACTAGGCACCTCCTGAGTACTCTCCTCATCTGGATTAGCCTGTGACACTATGGTCCTTTGAACCTAGTTTTTGTTCACTCTTAATGATGGTGAGCCTATCCTTGACATCAAGAGAAAAATACTTAACCTCACATTTTTCTATTACAATCTTCTATTTGGCAAGCATTTTCAGTATTAACCAGCTTGAGAGTGCTGAAGAACCCTTTCAAGAGTGTATTTGATGGAGCAGATCCCTAAGAGACACTTCTCCAACCCAGCTGCTCACTGCAGTTGCTGACTCCTTTTTCAACGTGAGAGCTGGTAAAAAAAGATTTCTATACTTGTTCCACTTATTGTTTACTTCGCTGTTACATGTTCTTCCTTCGTAACACCCACAAAGGATAAGGAAGAAATGGCAGGATTTTCCTGAAAGACTGTAATTAAAAAGCTTTTGTTTCACAGGGCTATGAGTAGGTTCTTCAGTAACAATACCACATGCTGTTGTGCATACAAATTTCATCTTAGTGTTTTTAATTAATTTGGCTCAATTATGTTTTTGCTGTCTTTGTTAAAGAAATCTTTCTGGCTACTATTCGATGTTAATTAACAGCTCTCCTGGAGATGGTCTGCATTTTAAGGCACAGTTCAGCATAGCCAAGCTGGGATCCTTTGTCAAAGGCTAAACTAAAGGAAAAACCTGTTTGCTCTTTTATTATTGCACTTCCCAGTAAACAGTGTAGTGGATAGTACCTGGGAATGTTATGTTTCTCAATTAACCCTTCAAACCGCCACTTTTTTTAAAAAATCATGACCAACTAGGATGAGCTGCTGGTAAGCACATCTGTTATAATATTTTATCTATGACAAATACAGATTTATGGTATGATGGGACATAATTCATTATTAGGGTTTCTGCTAATGTAATTTCATCTTAATGACACAAGGTCATAAAATCATCTTTGCTGGAATGTACACACTTCAGGGTTTGGATTCTGCATGTCCAGAACTGCATTTGTCCACTTCACTAATTTTCACAGGTTTCATACTTCATGCATTTTTCTTCTCTCTTTTACAGTTGGTTATACTATGTGACCTCTACATATTTTTTTGAAGCCTGCTGTAAGACTTGCACTGACATAATTTTATTACCTTGACTGGTAAGTCATCAGTGATATGTATCTCTGAATTGAGCAGGTAATAAGGCACTTAATGTGTACTTTCCTGTCTGCCTTACTGGGATGGACTTAATGAGTTTCTGCAACGTCTTATCTTTTGCTGCAAATTTATTCCTCATTCTTTCTGAGACTGGATAATCTATGGAAATTACTTGGGTATAAGTAATCATATAATTTTCAGATACAATGGTCAAATACTTTTCAAAGAATTCATCTTATCAGATGCTTCATCAATCTTTATTTCCCTGTTTGTATCTTATTATTGAATCATAGAGTAATATCTGGGGGAAAAAGAGCCAGTCACTGTAATTTGGGAGGCATACCCACTTATTCCACCTTTCCAATGGATACTGTGAATTTCTAACTTGCTTCTGTCACAAAGAATATCTCAAAAGGAATATCATGTATTTGATTATCTCCAAGCACCACAGTGTACTTACTGTATTGTTGTATCTTTTCTCTCTAACATTTCATTTCTAGCCAATTTATTTCAGCTAAGACACCCAGAAAGTTTAATAAATGCTAGTCTGTATCTTCTGCCAGTCTTTTCCACACTCTGTATTCTTGATTTGAATTACAGTATAATAGCAAATATGTATAATTAATATAAATATGATTAATATAATGAAGTGTGTTTGAATAATTATTTTAAATTCAGTTTAAAAAATTGTCAGAGATTTCCCCTCCTTTCTGCAGTCTGGTGTGAAATCTGCATTTTTTTCAAAAGAAGGTTTTCCTAGGAATGTAGTTATCCCTATGTCCTGCTTACTGTCTTATAAAATCTCATTGATTGCATTCTCATCCTGGTTTGTTAAAAACTCCGTCAATATTCAAGAAAATCGATAACTTCTATGAGTCTCCTAGCTTCTCTGGTTTCTTCTCGGATCCAGCTTGTTAAAAACCTTGTGGCCTTTTCCCCATGATTTCACAATATTTTAAGTTTCAAGCCTTCTAATTTACAGAATCACAGAATAGTTAGGGCTGTAATGGACCTTCGGAGATTATCTAGTCCAACCCCTACAAATTTTATTACTTTTCATCCCAAAAATCACAGAATCACAGAATCATCAGGTTGGCAAAGAACTTTGAGATCAAGTCCAACCCATGACCTAACTATCAGGTCTTGGTCTTGGGAAGAAAATGATGCCAGCAGGTCCTTTGGGATTCACTGCCCCCACTGCTATCAAACCTGGCTCTGATTCCCCAGAGAATAGGCTCATTCCTGAAATGTCTGTCCGACACCTTGAGTGACCATGCTCTGTCTTACTAGACAATGCTATAAAATGCAAACACACTCCTTAAATTCCTGTCCAGGGTGTTCCTTAAGCAGTCAACTACCTTATAATAGTGACATATTCCCTCCCTCCAGTGTCCTTATATTTCTAATAATTTTTCTGGCCTGGCATCTACAGTATGGTATAAAACACCCTCCTCTCTTCCCCATCACTCCTATGCAGTCTCATGACTAAAATCCTCTACATTAAAATCACTGCTACATTTGTTGTCCGCATAGGGACAGCTCTATTTAGGTGTGCAAACACACCCCATCACACCATTTAACCTCTGCGTAGCTTGCTGTCCTTAAAGGGACAGAGCCAGAGAGAAGTCAATCCACCATTCTTTTAAGAAAATCCCTGTTGTGATTTGTTGCAAAGTGAGAGGGGTTTTGTAGACTGGCTGAAGTCATGTTAAGGTTGCAGATGAAAGATAATAGATGCCATGTCCTTGTCTGGGGACTGCCCTAGGAAGTACATGGCAGGGCCATTATGTCTACATTATGTCAAGGTTTCTACTGACATAATTATGTTAGGCATTGATCTTGCCTACTTCATTATCTGTCAAACAGATGGTAGAGTAGCACAAATATATCGACACTACCACAACAATTTACTCTGCAAGGTCACTCATGCAACTACACATTCAGGTTATTTAGCTCTGTTCAAAACTTTTTCTAGAAAGTAATATTTCTTGGGGAAAAAAGAAATCAGTCCAGCCTAAGAAAAGAATTTGATCAGGGTTTGACAAAGCATTAAAATCAAGGTATTAAGAAGGAAACTGTCTACTCTGCAAAATAATAAGACTCCTAAAATTAATAAGACAGTTTATTTTCACTTCCTCTGATTTGCCAGCTACTTAAAGAAAGAGGATGTTTTGCCTGACAGTACTTTTTATAATTTTATAATTTAAAACAACTCTTTGTAGGGGATACAAATCCATGAACTTGAATTTAACTTCTTTAAATGCCTGATGCCATTAAGGATATTGCTGGCATTATGAAGGATTAGCAAGTATATGCCAGAGTAAGCACAATGATCAGAACCAAAGCAAAAAAAGAATCCCAGAACCCAAGAAGCAGGGGCAACTTAGTATGTCATGCACCATTGCTAACACGTTGTCTAAAAATTATCCAAATTGTTTATGTGCATCCATTTAACAATTCAGGCTTAACCATTAGAATAACTATAAACTAAAGATATTGCTGTGATAGATGCAGTGTGTCTCAGAGTGTAAGATAGGGAGAAGAAACATACCTAATAGCACCAGATTTGGGACAGCTACACTGTTAGATGCAAAGTAAAAGAACTGATCTGCCCTGTGAGCTAGAAGCATCCAAGAAAGGTCCTGCCCAGGACCAGGAAGCACCCTGAATAAATCCACTTACTGCACCCTTCCTAGCACAGAGACAAAAATGATCTCCTGTGCTGTACACTTCACTAAGGCATAGTTTTGTTCAAAGTTCTTTCTACTGGAAATATGTGTTTCATTAATGTACCTTTCTTTCCATGTGACATACTATTGTCTTCTCTCTTACTACACAGGATGAACTTTTGTTTCCATAATTGCCCCTCTCACATTTTACTGTGATCTGTATTCAAACTACAGCCTAGTCCTGGAGTAGCATGGCAGATATCCAGATATACTATTTAATACCAGTCTAGTGTTTGATATATAAATCCAGGACAATAGTGCAGCATGGATGCTGCTTTGGAAGAAGACAGCTTTTCTGACTTACTGTATGCTTTCACATCTATTAATCATTTTCTTAAACAGTCTAGAGATGAAATTCAAATGCTCACATTTTACAGATTAATGTTGTTACTTTCTTTTTCTTTACACAAAGACTCAGCTGAATTTCCTGTGCTATTGCTGTCACCTGAGGCTTTTACTCCATTTGATGTAGTCACGTCTGGAAGACTGTATTTCCAGAATCAGAAAAAATAAATCCTATAGAATGTATTGTGCATCCAATCTGTGAAATTGCCCAGGCTAAGAAATGGCAAGATATTGCTAAGCACATGGACATGAGTAAAGTTGCCCTGACATTTCCCCTTCGCATTGTCATATTTTCCAAATGACCAAAACATCTTGGATTTAAAGAGAGAGGTACTTCTGCTTTTCAGACGTGCATTCTTTTCGCCCATAAATCATCTCTGTTAGTTGCATATGCCTTTCTGATAGAAGAAAGAGAGCACAAGCTGCATATTACATTGCAAGACAGGTACAGTTTGGATTTCTTTCATCCACCCTTAATAAAGCTTTTTCCTTCACTGCTAATTACGGGCAGTAGTAGTTCAGCTACACTTACTGTGGGAAGTTAAAAGAACAGGAAACAGTTTCCAGACATATGGAACCTGTCTCCTTTGATCACCTAGGGTAGGGCATACCATTACTGACACTGGAGCAGGAAACACTAAAAAAATACTTAAATTATGGTGTTTGACCAGCTTTCCAACAGAGATCTCTGAAACTTCACACTTAGGTCATAATTTTCTTACGGCTTTGAAAAGAGTTGCTGAATGCAAAGCTTCTAAATTGAATGGAAAAAGGGGTTGGTTCTGACATTTCAAAATGCCCTGTAAAGGTACAGCTGATTGGAACATTGACTTGTAGAGGACTTTAATAAAAACCTCAAAGATTTCCATCAGTATTCTGAATAGTGCACCCTTTTCTCTCCCTGTAACAAGCCACATCTACATCAGCAGTACAAGCTGATAAAAGTGAATTCTCTGCTGATATGCTTTTCAGCTTCCAAGAGACATGTAACATACAGGAGACTCTACTGGGTAGTCCTGGAAAGAGAAGCTTTATCGTTTAGCCATAAAGCTATAAATCTCTGGAGGACATATTGACCCTTGCCTATAGTATTTTAGCAGATAGTACTTCAAAGGCTATCTATCATCTACTTATTTTGATTTCCATCACTGAAGTTTACCTGCTCATGTTTTATACCTGCTCTTTGTATTTTCAAATGCATTTTACAGTTACAAAATGGCATACACAGCATACCAAGATTATACAACCAACTACACTTGTCTCTATACAAGTGTATAGATTTTGATTTTTGAATCTGACTTTAGTCAAGTGTTTTGGAATTAGCATGAAGGTCTCAGTTACCTATTACTGTAATGTGCTCCAAGTCATCAGAGTTGCAATCACACGCTGCAATTAACAGGCTTAGTGATTGGAATCACCTGTTATTAGCCCAGTGTCATGAGTGAAGCCATGATGCCATCAGAAGCCATCAGAAGTTACCAAACTTTCAAATCAGTGATGAGATGACTGTGTTTGAAAATGTGTTTACACCTTATAAATGTTTGCTTTTTCCTTCTATGAAAGAAGCAAATGAATGTGAGTGATCTGTCACATGATATATTTCACTTACCTCAGATGTTCAGTCTAAGATGTTTCAAAAAGGAGATGACACTTACATGTGACCTCATAGAATAACTTTATGAAGTTCCATGTGACTTTCTTATGCAACATGAGAGATCTACTTGCAACAGACAAAATCAATAGGAACCGAGAAAGCAGTTAGTTTTTACAAGCATAAAAGCAATCAGACTCATGAGCTGAATTAGGCAACCAAACTACAATTCAGTGTATTTTTCCGGACTACGATCTCTTCACATCTTTTGAAAACAAAGAATTGAGTACACAGAGATTTTCTAAATCAGTGAAGCCTTGTGCCTGTTGTGCTGGCAGGGAGAACAGCTCAGGCAGCAGGCTGGCAGGTTGTTTCACAGCACACCGTGGCAAGGGCGAGATTAACACTGCAGCAGCAGAGCAACGGGAAAGGAAGAGTGGCAGCTCGCAAAAGGAAGGGTGACAGAAAAAAAACACAAGTAAAGCTGCCATGAAGAGTTATTTTTAGCTGGCAATACTTGCATGTATTGCCATATGCCCTTCCAGTATATTATGATTGTACTCCTCACAGGGCTGGCCCACACCACGACAGTGACTGGTGACCAAGGTCAACCTCTGCAGGCAGCAGTACATGCACAGGAAAGCAAGTTTGTTTTCCCCAGCATTTACATTTTTACTGATCTTTCACTTTTTCACTGACACTAGAGATCTGAATGGAAAGCTGGGTATTTTTCTCCTCCTCATTCTTCCCACCAGCATGCGTATGCCAGCATGAGTGTCTGGCTGGCCACAGGGTAAACCCAGCTGGTCTATCTGAGAGGAAATAGAGAAAGAAACAGGCAGGGTGGCTGTGTGGGCACATGGGGACTCGCAGTAGCACCAGGCAAGATAGGGAGTGTGGGAAGGCAGGCAAGATCATAATCTTCACCAGCTCTGACAATTTCTGTGCAACTTCACATTATTTGCTGCATTTAGAAATAAACTGCAATTTTTAAAGTTTGCTGAATGTATGTAGCCTTGAAAAACATGCTGATTTAAGTTTGATGGAATTGGCGGGGGGCAGCTTGCAGCAGCATCGTCTAACACCTGCTACCCTGCCAACACTCACCAGTTTTGAGCTGGAACAACCCAACATTGTTTCATAAGAATCCAATATGTGCATGTTTGTTTACAGTTCTCATTAGGAGAAGGAATTGCTAATCCACCATTAAAAGTGACTACTTTATCAGGCACAAATATCTGCAGAGCCACTGGCATCTGCCCACTAAGTGCAGAATGCTGAACTCCCAGCACAGGTAGACTGCAAACAGCCATCCAAGCACCGCAGTTTTTATAAAGTTCATTTGGAAGTGGCAATCTTTCTGTATAAATAGCAACATTTTATAGTAACAAATGTAAACAAAATGTTCAAAAGCTGACTCTCAATAATGTCTGCTGGCATAATTGTATCTATGCCAGAGGCTTAGGGCTCTGTTAGTTTATCTGTGTGAAGTACAAAGTGTTTGCAAGTGATGAATGGCATCTGCAGAAGTGTGCAGTTGCAGACCAACCTTTGGCCTTGTCAGGGTTTCTCTCTTCAAACTGAGACTAATATAAGCCACTGAGGCTTAAGCCGGGTGAGACTTCAAAAGCGAAGCTCCAGTTTGTACTGATACTTGTCCTACCCCAGTACTCCTCATATTCCTGGAAGGAAAGTATTACTAAGTAAATACCTTTATATAACTTCATTGAAATTAATTCCAATGCAGATTCACTAAAAGGTTTCACTGTTTTAAGACCGAGTAAAGAAATAAGGTTCTACTCATAGTATCATTGTCTTCATAATTTTTTTTTTTCAAAATGGCTGGTAATTATCCTTAAGGGAGAAAGAGAAAGAACACTTCCCGGTATTAACAGTATGTGAAAACATGTAAACCAGTAGTTTTGAGATGCAGTAGTTCCTTGCAAAGTCACACCCTGATTATTTCACTGTAACTCACCTGTGTAGTTATGCCAAAAATGAAAATATATATACAGGACATAGCATGAGACAGTTGGGATGGAATGTTATTTTTGGCGATTTCCTCACATGAAAATAGTTCCTAACTGCATGTTCTTACAGGGTATCTGCAAGCTGTGGGGAAGTTTCAATGGACAAACATTATTATCCCCCAAATGCTGTGATTCTGGGAACTAAATGAGGATATGGAAAGTATCTCTTTTTTTGGCAAATATGTGGAAGAGAGCTGCTAAAGAACAAGCTCTGCAGAAGACTTTTCATCAGATAAAGGCATAATCACTGCTGCAAAGCATTTTGGACACAACTGCACAAATTTTAGTTCTTAGGTCAAGAGAAAAAAACCACAAAGCAAGATTAAGTGACAAACTGGGTTGTTTCTATTGCTGCTGCTGCTTCTCTAGTTTATGTAAAGGACACTTCCAAGCCCCCAGTAGCAAATAAAATAGCTGAAATGAATTCTTCATTTTTCAAGCCACTTGCTGTCAGTATTTGCAAAGCAGTAAGTTGTCATGAATGACAGACAAATCCAAAGACTTTAAATATAATGAGTAATGTCTGAAATCCACAGGATCAACAGATTGGGAGACAACATTATACACCATATGTAATTGTTATACAGTTCTTACCATGCAATCAGATTTTCAGTACTGGATGGCTAAATCCTTGCCACTGTTTTTTTGGTTTGTTTTGTTCTGGTTTTTTTTGTGTTTTGTTTTGGTTTTCTGTTTGTTTGTTTTGTTTTAGTTTCTATTTTTTGTTCCCTGAAAGGTAATCCTTAGCTGGCCAGGCAAAGAAGATGGGGTGCTTTACTCCCACCCTTTGTGTTGCAAATGTGTGATAATATAGTATCTCCTAGAATAGAGACAGCCATAGGCAATTTTTGCCCTTAAGTCTCACAGTATCTCTGTGCATATGGAAAAATACAGTACCTCCAGCAATAGTCACCAAGTCCTTGGTGGGAAGTTGGAGATGATTATTCTGGGCAGCTATCTTGTCTCACTAAAACATTATTTTTCCTTCAAAAAGGCCTGTCTTGGGAAACAAGTGGGCTGACAAATCAGGTCAGTACATGCTTGGGTCAAACAGAAAGCAAGTTCTTCCCCAAAATTCAACAGTTCCTGGTTTTGAGTTCAGACACCCCCACACTTCTCCTGCACTGAGCGCTATTTCCACCCTGAGTGGTATTTACCAGCATTGCTCTGGAACCCCCGTATCTAATATACTGGCTTCCATATTGCACATGGGCTTCTGTTCACACGTTTCCAGCTTAGAAGGTGCTTTGTTGATACCATTCTGCTGTACAAACACCGAGATGTCTGTCTGTCTTCTGTTGTGAGGCAGCGAGGCAGAATCATACAACAAACAAAAGCATCACCCTTCCTTCTCATGGCAGCCCTTGTATGAGCATCTCCCAGCTCACCTGTCTCCAGCCTTGTTCCCCTTGGCTCACATTTCTCAGTGCTAGTCAGTTCTCCAGGCTCATCTGTGGTGCCCTGAGGCAGCATCCAAGCTCAGCAAGGCTTCCAAGCTCCCAGCTCCCACTGCACTTACACAGACCATGCCTCTTGCTGACACCAGTGACTCTGCAGTAAGATAGCTCAGGCAGCCCCTCCAGCTTCACTGCTGGATCAATCACCTGAATGCATGGACAAGTAAGGGGATGGACGGGAAACATGAACCACAGCTAGCCTGAATTCAGCATCTGTGAGCTGCCATGAAGGAACATTTTGTACAAGGATACAGCTTTTACAAAGAAAACAAAAGAAAAAATACTATGTGTCCAGCAGAATTTCAGATTACTTATGCTGGTATTTGAAATTCTGAGTCAAACCAGGCAGTAGAAACATAGGACTTGGAATTAAACTGGCTAAAGCTGCCAGAAAACTACACCTTCTGTTTGAATACACTTCTTTGACAACTACCACCCTGAAAGCTTTTTCACATCTCTTAAAATAAATGTATATTAAATTTGAACTTCTTGGCACGGAAGGGCTTTTTTGCTGACTTCTAACAGCAGGAAATGTAACTTGTTCTTACCCAGTAAGGGCTAACCCCAGAATAAAATAAATATTACATCCTAGAATAAAAGAGAAATGGTTTACATAAGGATGCAGAAGAGATCGGACATGCAGAATGGTACTTTCCACAAAATTTAATGGGCTTTCCATACTACAGTGAGTCTACAGCTAGTCACTAAACACATGACCGTTTATGATCCCAAAAAGGGAACAGTGCAGTACATCAAATGTATTAAATGCAAGCAAGAAGCTCCCAGTCACTCCATCTCATTCAGGTCTGTAAATTTACAGATTGCAAACACTGGTTCAAAGGGATGCTGTGAATTCCTCAGGTTTCTAATACGATGGCGGAGGTGTTAATTTGCATTCAAGTATGCACATCGAATACTCAAGCTATTCATGCATTAAAAAGATAGTGTGAACATAAATACCTATTAGTCCCCAAAAGATTATCAAAATTTGCCATAAAATACACTGGCTTTTACTTTTTTGTCTCAAAATTCACTATTCAGGCATTTTTCTTCTTAAATGTCTCTTACTCAAAGAAGATGTTTTGGTTGAAAAATAATGCTCCGAATTTTTAAAAATTAGTATTTAGTGTCAGATTTTTAGTTTTTTGGCCTTTAGTGAGACAAGATGCTGGTCTGTTAAGCTTTGAAACAACAAAGATACAGCAAACATTAGCTCTGTTTAAAAAGATAAAAATGCTAGGGTTCAGCTGGCTTTTAATCCCTTCTGCTGTGGTTGGTAGTCCAGAACAGCAATGTTCTGCTAAGAGGAACCCTCTGTCCTCAAGCCTAGCTTTTAGTCATGGCCAGGTTATCCTAACCTGATCTCATGTTTCCATTTTCCTTCAGTTTCAACTGACTCACTTGGCTCTTCTAATGTACGCATACAGAGAAAAGCATTCTCTCACTGCTGAGCCTCTAGGTATTCACTGCCACATTCATGCATTTCCTTGGGAACAAAATGACTTCAGACCAAGTTATTACATTTATTTTAGGCATCTATCTGCAGATCTATTTTGTTCTTTTGCGTGGTCAGACCAGAACAGCTTACAATGGTTTACTTTCCTTTTAAACTGATAACTGAAGCTTATTGTACTTTGCAGAGCAGATAAAAATCTTTGAAGACTTGTGGGAAGCTGTGAAAGCATATCCAGGCTGCTGTTAGTAGCCCTGCATGGGGACTCTTCTCAGTAAGGTGGAAGTAGGAAAGTGACCCTGGACTAAGTCATCAATACTCCTTGTCTTGTCCACTTCAACTGTGATCCTTCTAACAACAGGCCCAAGTAAGCTGTAGGTTGTAACAATTTACCCTGTAACGAGGCTTTCAGCTTAATAAAAAAGTTTCAGCTCTCCCCATCCCCCACATTAGTCTCCCTGTCCTAAATTAGGTGGCCTATAATACTAGCAATAGACGAATCTAAAACTTAGAATTTGTAGTTTCCTTTTTACCTATTTTTCTTTTATTTTGTTTAGTTTTGCATTTACAGTATGTAAATATATAGCCAGCTTCAGAACCAATGGTCTCTAAGTTTTTTTTAATCTCATGAGTAAAATTTTTTTTAATGGCCACACAAGAAAATTAGTGTATATGTAGCTTGAGCTACAAATACAAAAGTACTGTACAAAAATACACAACCTAAAAGGAAAACCATGTTAATATTGTGCATGAATCTAATACCAGGAGGCCTGAATTACATCGAATGGCTCTGATGATTGTAAATACATACACACAGTACAGTTTATTTTGGATGCAGAACAGAAAACAGGAAATAACACAACCGGCCCACTCATCTGCAGCTGCTAATTTCAAGAGAGGATCTCTTCTGTGGAAATTTACCGGCTTTCATATTTCAGTAGATCTCTAATGTAAACTGCAACAACTTTGGAGTTGAGTTTCATTGCACTGTATAGTGGAGTCCAACAGAACCAGCTGATTAACGTATCTGCCTTAATGATGACAGTATAACTTACATTTAGTCTTGTGCTGCAGAAAACTCTCCCAGAGCTGTGTGAGCCCAGGAGAAGGTATAAGGGATCTATGAGCATGGAAAGTCCTAAACATCTACTCTGCAGCACCTGGAGTAAAATATCAATTAAAGTGGACAGATAATTATTTAACGACAAGAAGGCTGTGATTTTAAAAAAACAGTATCAAAAGTACAATCTCCCACCCGAGTGTCACTAGCACCAGGAGCTGCTATGCACGCGGAGCGGGGCGCTGTCGGGTCCAGGGCTGGGCTGTTTTCGTCGGTCACTCTCGGCGGTGCCGGTACCCGTGCGGTGAGGGCACGGGTTAGGGTGGCGGGGACGGGCAGCGGTTCTCCCGGTTCCCCGTTCCCGGCGGGATGGCTCTCAGCCCGGTCCCGGTCCCGGTCCCGGCAGTGCCCGGGAAGGCCC